>NC_090445.1:1693013024-1693250524 GCF_031143425.1 Pleurodeles waltl
GGTCTGGCGGTTGCTTGTGGTCCTAATCCACCAGGGCAGTGCTGCAAGCAGCGCTGCCCTGGGGATTACGAGTACCTTCTCTGCCGGCAATTACATGGCAGTGGCCACGCCATGTAAAGGCTGGTGGAGGCGGGGTGCAGGGAGCCCCAGGGGGCCCCCGCACTGCCTATGTACTTGGCATGGGCAGTGCAGGCCCCCGGGCCAGTCCGGTCGCTTGACAGTGAAAATTGCGACAGGTGCTGGTGCACCCTACGCACTACAGCATTGCCACTGGCACAATTATGAGCCGGCATTAATGTTGTAGGCCGTTTCCCACTAAACCAGCAAAGAAACTCTTAATGGGGCCCGCGGGAATGGGACCGCACTGGCGGTAACCTGGACCCCTGGAGTTTGACGGATGCCTTTTCTGTCTGCCAAACTCATAATGACCCCCACTGTGATGAAAAATGTAGGAGCAACACACAATAAAATAAAGTGCAAAAGCACACACTGTGATGGGCAGTGAGGAGCGCACACTGTGATGGATAGTGCAAGGAGCACACACTGTGACGTGTGGTGCAGGGAAACAACCCGATGCTGGTCACACGCAGGGCAAGGGCATGCACTGCAATGTGCAGTGCAGGAACACACACTGTAAAATAGTGTGCAAAAGCACACACTGTGATTAGCAGTGAGGAGCGCACACTGTGATGGACAGTGCAGGAGCACACACTGTGACGTGCGGTGCAGGAACACAACCTAATGACATGAAGTGCAAGAGCACACACTGCAAAATACAGTGCAAGAGCACACACTGTGATCGGTAGTAAGGAGCGCACACTGTGACAGGTCAGTGCAGAAGCACATATTGTAATGCGCAGTGCAGGAACACACATTGGAATGCACAGTGGAAGAGCACACACTGTGATGGGCAGTGATGAGCTAACATTGTGAAGTGCAGGGCAGGAACACACACTGCATTGACTAGTGCAGGATTACACACTGTAACCTGCAATGCAAGAGCGCACACTGTGATGTGCAGTGCAGGAGCACACACTATAACGTGCAGTGCAGGAACACACAATGTAACACGCAGTGCAAGAGCACACACTGTGATGGGCAGTGAGGAGTGCACACTGTGACGTGCAGTGCAGGAACACACACTGTGATGAGTAGCGCAGGATCACACACTATTACCTGCAATGCAGGAGCACACACTGTGACATGCAGTGCAGGAACACACACTATGACATACAGTGCTGGAGCACACACTGTGACGGGTAGTGCAGAATCACATACTATAACCGGTAGTGCAGGAGCACACACTGTGATGTGTGCAGGAAGGACACACTGTGATGTGCAGTGTAGGAGCACACAGTGTAATGGGCAGTGCAGGATCACATGCTATAACCTGCAATGCAGGAGCACACACTGTGATGGGCAGTGAGGAGTGCACACTGTGACGTGCATGAACACACACTGTGATGAGTAGCGCAGGATCACACACTGTTACCTGCAATGCAGGAGCACACACTGTGACATGCAGTGCAGGAACACACACTGAGACATACAGTGCTGGAGCACACACTGTGACGGGTAGTGCAGAATCACATACTATAACCGGTAGTGCAGGAGCACACACTGTGACGTGCAGTGCAGGAACACACACCGTGATGTGCAATGCAGGAGCACACACTGCGATGGGCTGTGCAAGATGACACATTGTCATGGGCAATGAGAAGCACACACTGACGTGCAGTGCAGGAACACACACTGTGATGTGCAGTGCAGGAACACACACTGTGACGTGCAGTGCAGGAGCACACACTGGGATGTGCAGTGCAGGAACACACACCGTGACGTACAATGCAGGAGCACACACTGTGATGGGTAGTGCAGAATAACATACTATAACCGGTAGTGCAGGAGCACACACTGTGATGTGCAGTGCAGGAGCACACACTGCAATGGGTAGTGCAAGCGCACACATTCTCATGGGCAAAGAGAAGCACACACTGACGTGCAGTGCAGGAACACACACTGTGATGTGCAGTGCAGGAACAAACACTATGACGTGCAGTGCAGGAGCACACACTATGACGTGCAGTGCAGGAGCACACTGTGATGTGCAGTGCAGGAGCACACATTGTGATGGGCAGTGCAGGATCACACGCTATAGCCTGCAATGCAGGAGCACGCACTGTGATGTGCAGTGCAGGGACACACACTATGATGTGCAGTGCAGGAGCACACACTGCGACGTGCAGTGCAGGAGCACAAATTGTGATGAGTAGCGCAGGATCACACACTATTACCTGCAATGCAGGAGCACACACTGTGACATGCAGTGCAGGAACACACACTATGACATACAGTGCTGGAGCACACACTGTGACGGGTAGTGCAGAATCACATACTATAACCGGTAGTGCAGGAGCACACACTGTGACGTGCAGTGCAGGAACACACACCGTGATGTGCAATGCAGGAGCACACACTGCGATGGGCTGTGCAAGAGGACACATTGTCATGGGCAATGAGAAGCACACACTGACGTGCAGTGCAGGAACACACACTGTGATGTGCAGTGCAGGAACACACACTGTGACGTGCAGTGCAGGAGCACACACTGGGATGTGCAGTGCAGGAACACACACCATGACGTACAATGCAGGAGCACACACTGTGATGGGTAGTGCAGGAGCACACATTGTGATGGGCAGTGCAGGATCACACGCTATAACCTGCAATGCAGGAGCACGCACAGTGATGTGCAGTGCAGGGACACACACTATGATGTGCAGTGCAGGAGCACACACTGCGACGTGCAGTGCAGGAGCACACATTGTGACGGGTAGTGCAGGGTCATATGCTAAAAGCTGCAATGCAGGAGCACACACTGTGACGTGCAGGAACACACACTGTGACGTGCAGTGCAGGAGCACACACTGTGACATGCAGTGCTGGAGCACACACTGTGATGTGCAGTGCAGGAACACACACTGTGACGTGCAATGCAGGAGAACACACTGTGATGGGTAGTGCAGAATCACATACTATAACCGGTAGTGCAGGAGCACATATTGTAATGCGCAGTGCAAGAGCACACACTGGTGGGCAGTGAGGAGCACACACTGTGATGGACATTGCAGGAGACACTGAGATGTGCAGTGCAGGAACACACATTGGAATGCACAGTGGAAGAGCACACACTGTGATGGGCAGTGATGAGCGAACATTGTGAAGTGCAGGGCAGGAACACACACTGCATTGACTAGTGCAGGATTACACACTGTAACCTGCAATGCAAGAGCGCACACTGTGACGTGCAGTGCAGGAGCACACACTATAACGTGCAGTGCAGGAACACACAATGTAACACGCAGTGCAAGAGCACACACTGTGATGGGCAGTGAGGAGTGCACACTGTGACGTGCAGTGCAGGAACACACACTGTGATGAGTAGCGCAGGATAACACACTATTACCTGCAATGCAGGAGCACACACTGTGACATGCAGTGCAGGAACACACACTATGACATACAGTGCTGGAGCACACACTGTGACGGGTAGTGCAGAATCACATACTATAACCGGTAGTGCAGGAGCACACACTGTGATGTGTGCAGGAAGGACACACTGTGATGTGCAGTGTAGGAGCACACAGTGTAATGGGCAGTGCAGGATCACATGCTATAACCTGCAATGCAGGAGCACACACTGTGATGGGCAGTGAGGAGTGCACACTGTGACGTGCAGGAACACACACTGTGATGAGTAGCGCAGGATCACACACTGTTACCTGCAATGCAGGAGCACACACTGTGACATGCAGTGCAGGAACACACACTGAGACATACAGTGCTGGAGCACACACTGTGACGGGTAGTGCAGAATCACATACTATAACCGGTAGTGCAGGAGCACACACTGTGACGTGCAGTGCAGGAACACACACCGTGATGTGCAATGCAGGAGCACACACTGCGATGGGCTGTGCAAGATGACACATTGTCATGGGCAATGAGAAGCACACACTGACGTGCAGTGCAGGAACACACACTGTGATGTGCAGTGCAGGAACACACACTGTGACGTGCAATGCAGGAGCACACACTGTGATGGGTAGTGCAGAATCACATACTATAACCGGTAGTGCAGGAGCACACACTGTGATGTGCAGTGCAGGAGCACACACTGTGATGGGCAGTGAGAAGCACATACTGACGTGCATTGCAGGAGCACACACTGTGAGGTGCTGGAGCACACACTGTGATGGGTAGTGCAGAATCACATACTATAACCGGTAGTGCAGGAGCACACACTGTGATGTGTGCAGGAAGGACACACTGTGATGTGCAGTGTAGGGGCACACAGTGTGATGGGCAGTGCAGGATCACATGCTATAACCTGCAATGTAGGAGCACTCACTGTGATGGGCAGTGAGGAGTGCACACTGTGACGTGCAGAAACACACACTGTGATGAGTAGCGCAGGATCACACACTGTTACCTGCAATGCAGGAGCACACACTGTGACATGCAGTGCAGGAACACACACTGAGACATACAGTGCTGGAGCACACACTGTGACGGGTAGTGTAGAATCACATACTATAACCGGTAGTGCAGGAGCACACACTGTGACGTGCAGTGCAGGAACACACACTGTGATGTGCAATGCAGGAGCACACACTGCAATGGGCTGTGCAAGAGGACACAATGTCATGGGCAATGAGAAGCACACACTGACGTGCAGTGCAGGAACAAACACTGTGATGTGCAGTGCAGGAACACACACTGTGACGTGCAATGCAGGAGCACACACTGTGATGGGTAGTGCAGAATCACATACTATAACCGGTAGTGCAGGAGCACACACTGTGATGTGCAATGCAGGAGCACACACTGCAATCGGTAGTGCAAGAGCACACATTCTCATGGGCAATGAGAAGCACACACTGACGTGCAGTGCAGGAACACACACTGTGATGTGCAGTGCAGGAACACACACTATGACGTGCAGTGCAGGAGCACACACTATGACGTGCAGTGCATGAGCACACATTGTGATGGGCAGTGCAGGATCACACGCTATAACCTGCAATGCAGGAGCATGCACTGTGATGTGCAGTGCAGGGACACACACTATGATGTGCAGTGCAGGAGCACACACTGCGACGTGCAGTGCAGGAGCACCCATTGTGATGGGTAGTGGAGGGTCATATGCTAACAGCTGCAATGCAGGAGCACACACTGTGACGTGCAGGAACACACACTGTGACGTGCAGTGCAGGAGCACACACTGTGACGTGCAGTGCAGGAGCACACACTGTGATGTGCAGTGCAGGAACACACACTGCGATGGGTAGTGCAAAAGCACACATTTGCATGGGCAATGAGAAGCACACACTGACGTGCAGTGAAGGAGCACACACTGTGAAGGGTTGTGCAAGAGCACACACTATAACCTGCTATGCAGGAGCACACAGTGTGATGTGCAGTGCAGGAACACACACTTTGACTTGCAGTGCACACTCTGATCTGAGCAAGGCCGGATCATGCTATAACTGGTAGTGCAGGAGCACACACTGTGATGTGCCATGCAGGGACACACATTGTAACATGCAGTGCAAGAGCACACACTATGATGGGCAGTGGGGAGCATACACTGATGTGCAGTGCAGGAGCACACACTGTGAGGTACAGGTGCACACACTGTGGAGGGTAAGGGAGGATCACATACTATAACTGGTAGTGCAGGAACACACACAGTGACGTGCCATGCAGGGACACACATTGTGACAAGTAGAGAAGGAGCACAGATTGTAACATGCACTGCAAGAGCACACACTGTGATGGGCAGTGAAGAGCAGACACTGATGTGCAGTACATAAGCACACACTGTGATGGGTTGTGCAGGATCACACACTATAAGCTGCCATGCAAGAGCACACAGTGTGATCTGCAGTGCAGGAACACAAACTGTGACGTGCAGTGCACACACTGTGATGGGTAATGTAGGATCACACACTATAACCGGTAGTGCAGGACCACACACTGTGACATGCTATGCGGGGACACACATTGTAACATGCAGTGCAAGAGTACACACTGTGATGGGCAGTGGGAAGCACACAATGACGTGCAGTGCAGGAGCACACATGGTGAGGAGCACTGCAGGTGCACACACTGTGAAGGGTAAGAGAGGATCACACACTATAACCGGTAGTGCAGGAGCACACATTGTGACGTGCCATGCAGGGACACATATTATAACATGCAGTGCAAGAGTACACACAGTGATGGGCAGTGGGAAGCACACAATGACGTGCAGTGCAGGAGTACACATGGTGAGGAGCACTGCAAGTGCACACACTGTGAAGGGTAAGAGAGGATCACACACTATAACCGGTAGTGCAGGAGCACACACTGTGACGTGCCAAGCAGGGACACACATTGTAACATGCAGTGCAAGAGTACACACTGTGATGGGCAGTGGGGAGCATACACTGACGTGCAGTGCAGGAGCACTCACAGTGAGGTGCAGTGCCGGTGCACACACTGTGAAGGGTAAGGGAGGATCACACACTATAACTGGTAGTGCAGGAACACACACAGTGACGTGCCATGCAGGGACACACATTTTAACATGCAGTGCAAGAGCACACACTGTGATGGGCAGTGGGGAGCATACTCTGAGGTGCAGTGCAGGAGTACACACTGTGAGGTACAGGTGCACACACTGTGGAGGGTAAGGGAGGATCACATACTATAACTGGTAGTGCAGGAACACACACAGTGACGTGCCATGCAGGGACACACACTGTGTCTAGTAGAGAAGGAGCACACATTGTAACATGTAGTGCAAGAGCACACACTGTAATGTGCAGTGCAGGAACACACACTGTGACGTGCCATGCAGGGACACACACTATAACATGCAGTGCAAGAGCACACACTGTGAGGGGCAGTGAGAAGCACATACTGACGTGCATTGCAGGAGCACACACTGTGATGTGTGCAGGAAGGACACACTGTGATGTGCAGTGTAGGAGCACACAGTGTGATGGGCAGTGCAGGATCACATGCTATAACCTGCAATGTAGGAGCACTCACTGTGATGGGCAGTGAGGAGTGCACACTGTGACGTGCAGGAACACACACTGTGATGAGTAGCGCAGGATCACACACTGTTACCTGCAATGCAGGAGCACACACTGTGACATGCAGTGCAGGAACACACACTGAAACATACAGTGCTGGAGCACACACTGTGACGGGTAGTGTAGAATCACATACTATAACCGGTAGCGCAGGAGCACACACTGTGACGTGCAGTGCAGGAACACACACCGTGATGTGCAATGCAGGAGCACACACTGCGATGGGCTGTGCAAGAGGACACAATGTCATGGGCAATGAGAAGCACACACTGACGTGCAGTGCAGGAACAAACACTGTGATGTGCAGTGCAGGAACACACACTGTGACGTGCAGTGCAGGAGCACACACTGGGATGTGCAGTGCAGGAACACACACCGTGACGTACAATGCAGGAGCACACACTGTGATGGGTAGTGCAGAATCACATACTATAACCGGTAGTGCAGGAGCACACACTGTGATGTGCAGTGCAGGAGCACACACTGCAATCAGTAGTGCAAGAGCACACATTCTCATGGGCAATGAGAAGCACACACTGACGTGCAGTGCAGGAACACACACTGTGATGTGCAGTGCAGGAACACACACTATGACGTGCAGTGCAGGAGCACACACTATGACGTGCAGTGCAGGAGCACACACTGTGATGTGGAGTGCAGGAACACACACTGTGATGTGCAGGGCAGGAGCACACATTGTGATGGGCAGTGCAGGATCACACGCTATAACCTGCAATGCAGGAGCACGCACTGTGATGTGCAGTGCAGGGACACACACTATGATGTGCAGTACAGGAGCACACACAGCGACGTGCAGTGCAGGAGCACACATTGTGATGGGTAGTGGAGGGTCATATGCTAAAAGCTGCAATGCAGGAGCACACACTGTGACGTGCAGTGCAGGAGCACACACTGTAACGTGCAGTGCAGGAGCTCACACTGTGATGTGCAGTGCAGGAATACACACTGTGACGTGCAATGCAGGAGCACACACTGTGATGGGTAGTGCAGAATCAGATACTATAACCGGTAGTGCAGGAGCACACACTGTGATGTGCAGTGCAGGAGCACACACTGCGATGGGTAGTTGGCATGGGCAATGAGAAGCACACACTGACGTGCAGTGAAGGAGCACACACTGTGAAGGGTTGTGCAAGAGCACACACTATAACCTGCTATGCAGGAGCACACAGTGTGATGTGCAATGCAGGAGCACACACTGTGACGTGCAGGAACACACACTGTGACGTGCAGTGCAGGAGCACACACTGTGACGTGCAGTGCAGGAGCACACACTGTGATGTGCAGTGCAGGAACACACACTGCGATGGGTAGTGCAAAAGCACACATTTGCATGGGCAATGAGAAGCACACACTGACGTGCAGTGAAGGAGCACACACTGTGAAGGGTTGTGCAAGAGCACACACTATAACCTGCTATGCAGGAGCACACAGTGTGATGTGCAGTGCAGGAACACACACTTTGACTCGCAGTGCACACTCTGATCTGAGCAAGGCCGGATCATGCTATAACTGGTAGTGCAGGAGCACACACTGTGATGTGCCATGCAGGGACACACATTGTAACATGCAGTGCAAGAGCACACACTATGATGGGCAGTGGGGAGCATACACTGATGTGCAGTGCAGGAGCACACACTGTGGGGTACAGGTGCACACACTGTGGAGGGTAAGGGAGGATCACATACTATAACTGGTAGTGCAGGAACACACACAGTGACGTGCCATGCAGGGACACACATTGTGACAAGTAGAGAAGGAGCACAGATTGTAACATGCACTGCAAGAGCACACACTGTGATGGGCAGTGAAGAGCAGACACTGATGTGCAGTACATAAGCACACACTGTGATGGGTTGTGCAGGATCACACACTATAAGCTGCCATGCAAGAGCACACAGTGTGATCTGCAGTGCAGGAACACAAACTGTGACGTGCAGTGCACACACTGTGATGGGTAATGCAGGATCACCCACTATAACCGGTAGTGCAGGACCACACACTGTGACATGCTATGCGGGGACACACATTATAACATGCAGTGCAAGAGTACACACATTGATGGGCAGTGGGAAGCACACAATGGCGTGCAGTGCAGGAGCACACATGGTGAGGAGCACTGCAGGTGCACACACTGTGAAGGGTAAGAGAGGATCACACACTATAACCGGTAGTGCAGGAGCAAACACTGTGACGTGCCATGCAGGGACACAAATTGTAACATGCAGTGCAAGAGTACACACTGTGATGGGTAGTGGGGAGCATACACTGACGTGCAGTGCAGGAGCACACACAGTGAGGTGCAGTGCCGGTGCACACACTGTGAAGGGTAAGGGAGGATCACACACTATAACTGGTAGTGCAGGAACACACACAGTGACGTGCCATGCAGGGACACACATTTTAACATGCAGTGCAAGAGCACACACTGTGATGGGCAGTGGGGAGCATACTCTGAGGTGCAGTGCAGGAGCACACACTGTGAGGTACAGGTGCACACACTGTGGAGGCTAAGGGAGGATCATATACTATAACTGGTAGTGCAGGAACACACACAGTGATGAGCCATGCAGGGACACTCACTGTGTCAAGTATAGAAGGAGCACACATTGTAAAATGTAGTGCAGGAGCACACACTGTGATGTGCAGTGCAGGAACACACATTGTGACATGCCATGCAGGGACACACACTATAACATGCAGTGCAAGAGCACACACTGTGATGGGCAGTGAGAAGCACATACTGACGTGCATTGCAGGAGCACACACTGTGAGGTGCTGGAGCACACACTGTGACGGGTAGTACAGAATCACATACTATAACCGGTAGTGCAGGAGCACACACTGTGATGTGTGCAGGAAGGACACACTGTGATGTGCAGTGTAGGAGCACACAGTGTGATGGGCAGTGCAGGATCACATGCTATAACCTGCATTGTAGGAGCACTCACTGTGATGGGCAGTGAGGAGTGCACACTGTGACGTGCAGGAACACACACTGTGACGTGCGGTGTAGGAGCACACACTGGGATGTGCAGTGCAGGAACACACACTGTGACGTACAATGCAGGAGCACACACTGTGATGGGTAGTGCAGAATCACATACTATAACTGGTAGTGCAGGAGCACACACTGTGATGGGTAGTGCAAGAGGACACATTGTCATGGGCAATGAGAAGCACACACTGACGTGCAGTGCAGGAACATACACTGTGATGTGCAATGCAGGAGCACACACTGCGATGGGTAGTGCAAGAGGACACATTGTCATGGGCAATGAGAAGCACACACTGACGTGCAGTGCAGGAACACACACTGTGACGTGCAGTGTAGGAGCACACACTGTGACATGCAGTGCAGGAACACACACTTTGACGTGCAATGCAGGAGCACACACTGTGATGGGTAGTGCAGAATCACATACTATAACCGGTAGTGCAGGAGCACACACTGCGATGGGTAGTGCAAAAGCACACATTGGCATGGGCAATGAGAAGCACACACTGATGTGCAGGGAAGGAGCACACACTGTGAAGGGTTGTGCAAGAGCACACACTATAACCTGCTATGCAGGAGCACACAGTGTGATGTGCAGTGCAGGAACACACACTTTGACTTGCAGTGCACACTCTGATATGAGTAAGGCAGGATCATGCTATAACCGGTAGTGCAGGCGCACACACTGTGACGTGCCATGCAGGGACACACATTGTAACATGCAGTGCAAGAGCACACACTGTGATGGGCAGTGGGGAGCATACACTGACATGCAGTGCAGGAGCACACACGGTGAGGGGCAAGGGAGGATCACACACTATAACCGGTAGTACAGGAGCACACACTGTGATGGGCAGTGAGAAGCACATACTGACGTGCAGTGCAGGAGCACACACTATGTAAACTGTAAACTTTGCACTTGTATAGCGCACTACTCACCCGTTAGGGTCTCAAGGCGCTGTACTCATACCGCTATGGAACCCCTCCTGGATTTTCACTGTGAGGTGCCCACTCCTGGGCACCCCCAGGGTGAAGCCAGGCATCCAAGCGCTGGTGGGGCCATTGTGGAGATTAAGCAAGCTATTGCCCAGAGTTGCAGAGTGGGACCCATTAATTAGATTAGGCACCGAGGCGAGAATTATCTGGTCCAAGGGAATTGAGCCCAAGACCTGCCGAAGCGGGACTTGAACCCTGGTCTTGAGCCAGATTTCTGCTTCTGGGTCTGCCGCTCTAACCATTGTGCCACACTTCTCCACTATGACAGAGCGCCTCCCCAACTGGGAAGGCACGGCGTTTAGGACCACTATGTCCCCGTGTGTCAGCCCAGCATTGCTGCCCAGGTGTCTGTGATACAGGAGGGACGAAAGCCGTGTAGGAGAGGTGAGATACAGGGGCGTGCTGGAAGCGTGTCACTTCCGGCCCGCACCTTATCCCTGGGGGTTATTTAAGTACCACCCTAGTGGGCTTCAGCCTTTCTTGTGGATGTGGCGCGGGCGGCTGGGAGCAGACCGTTGCGTTCTCTGAGGTGTTGGAACCGCACCCCCCCAGGGATACAGGTGAGGTACGGTTCACCTGTGTGGTCTAACAGTGGGTTCGGGATGCGGCCGGACCCTTGGTTGGGTGTCAAAAATGTTGTAATGATTTTGATTTACAGTTTATGCGTTTTTCTTTTGTTTACGAGCTATGATATGATTAATCTTGCACAGTGTGTATTAAAGGAGTGTAATCTTTGAATAAATTCTCCCAATGCCAAAGACAATCAGACTTCGTCAGTTTATGCTTGGCGGGTGTTGGGGCGGGGACCTACTGGGGGCATCCGGGTCCTATAACAAGTAGTGCAGGTACACACATTGTGACGTGCCATGCAGGGTCACACATCGTGACAAGCAGGGGAACACACTATACATAGCCTAATAGCACACTCCTGCGAAGGATCCACAACCTTCTGCAGTGCACTGTGAGCGGCTGCCAGCTCAGGGTGGGGCCCGGACAGAAGCTGTGTGCGTGACACAGCTCGTGCAATAAGTGAGTGTGTAACTTCAATTGCCCCAAACAGTGCACACTAGGGTGTCAGCTTCCTCCTTTGCCTTAGGAGTGGCCCTGCGCGTGCCGTGATTACTCTATATACCTGCGTGTATTACTGTCCGGTTGTGCGTGGTTTTGTGTAAGCTGCGTGTGTGCACCGGCCTGGTACCTTATCCCAGAGTCTGAGCGGCTCCAGCCGGATACACGTGGGTCGTTGTCTCATTCCTCTCTCAGATCCGCCCGGACCCGACCCACTCATGGAACAACCCCCCACTCTGGGGCCAGGGGTCTCATGTGACAGCCCCGGGGTGACACCGGCGGATCACTGAGTGCAGAGCGCGGGTGTTTGAAGCGACACCCGGGAGAGCGGGAGGGCGCAGCCGCAGGGCGCACGGTAGGGGCAGGTGGGTGGGGGCATCAGGGTGTTTCTAACAGTGGGGGCTCCGGTGCCTTGGACTGCCTCCAGCATACTGTGAAACGGACACCGTGGAGCTGCGCAGAGCGCCCCCAAAGTGGGCCTTTCACATGGCTCTGTGTCCAGTAACACGGGAGCGGGAACAAAGGTGAGGGCGTGGTAAGAAACACCCAAAAGGGTAAAAAGGGAAGAAAGAATACAAAACAAAAACAGAGAGAGAGGGAAACCCCAAAAGAGCCAGCAATAGATGAAATAAAAACAATGCACGATTCTGTTACAGGCGTCCGGAGCACGGTTCCATTACAGAGAGCTTCACACTTCCGCAATAAAACCTGTTATATAATTCAGATGCCACCACACACGTGCCACATAAGTGGATGCCAGGGCACCCGCATGGCATAAACAATCTGCGAGAACAAAAATACAAAAACCAATCTGAAGAAAAAATAACAATTAACGTTTTAGGAGAAACCTCAACACTCAACTAATCAACTTACCAACGCCTTTGCTACAAAAAGCTGCAATTCTAGCTGCAAACGTTTGGAATGTGATTCCAAAAATATGCTTTCCAATAGGTAATCCTCGTGGGAGCGCAGCTTTGGGGTTTCCATGTTTCTTTGTAGATGATAAATGTCGTGTATGTTTCCTTTGCAGTGGGGTTAGTGAAATGCAAGTCTCGTCTGGGAAAGAGTTTCTCTTTAAAGTATAAATTCAAAACCCCTGATGTAGTTTCAATGATCTCAGCTGATGCAGTTTGAGGAATAAAAATTAGAAAATTGTCCAACATAAGCCTATACATTTGAATGTTTTTTTAAATAAATATTTATATATATCATGCAGCGAAAATAGCTCTGGATCCATAAAAGCACATTATTTGAAATATGTGCACAATTAACACAGATTCACACGTATAATACTATAACACGAATGTGTTACTGTTAGCATGACACATCTGACGTCACCAAACGCTGCCTAATACCTGGCACAGGCTGCGTTCTGGAATCACTTTAGAGAGGAAGTCTACTGGGGACCTACTCACAAGGCCTACCTATTGTGATTTTATCCCACAAAGCCTAGCTACTCTGAATTTACCTCACTGTACCGATTTATTCTTGTGTGTTCAGCTTGTGGCTAAACACCATTGTTTTTTTTTAATGCAACACATGAATAGCATGAAGAAACTCCAAATAACGAGGATATTATGCCCTATGGGTATCACTTGTTGTGAATTACAGCCCCTCCCTACTAGAGAAGTGTGGCTCAATGGTTAGAGCGGCAGACCCTGAAGCAGAGATCTGGCTCAAGACCAGGGTTCGAGTCCCGCTTCAGCAGGTCTTGGGCTCAATTCCCCTTGACCAGATAATTCTCGCTTCAGGTGCCTAATCTAATTCATGGGTCCCACTCTGCAACTCTGGGCAATAGCTTGCTTAATCTCCACAACGGCCCGCTTGGATGCCTGGCTTCACCCTGGGGGTGCTCAGGAGTGGGCACCTCACAGGGAAAAGCCAGGAGGGGTTCCATAGCGGTATGAGTACAGCGCCTTGAGACCCTAATGGGTGAGTAGTGCGCAATACAAGTGCTAATTTACATCTATCTATCACAATATTACTAATAGAATTACACCCGATTTGTCAGAGAGCTAGAACTTTGCCCGGAAAGCATGCTTTTTGTGACTTGGTGTGAATCTGTCAAGTGGTTTTTGAAAACTTACAGTTGCAGACACGCAACTTCAAATAATAGAGAGATTTGATTGGCCGAGGGGGCTTTTTTCCATCGGCTGCTTTGCTACCACAGGAATGAGAAGCAGCTGAGAGTCCCATGGGAGCTCATTCCCCAATGGGCTGCTCACATTATGAAGACAAATGTTGTGGCCCCCATTACAGGGCTAAAGGACTCATTCCTTATGTCCCATAATTAAAGCATAAGGAGGCAGGGTATGGGTAGCCTGACCTCTTGGACCTTGTTGGGGGGGCAGGGAGAGGGGGTCTGAGAAGGACCAAACCACCCTGTGGTCAGTTTAAAAAAAAAAAAAAAAATTGGTTGCTGCGATCCCACAGAGGTCTTGAAAGGGCCAGCATGCCCCACTCATACACCTGCTAGAGTCCTGAGGGATTGAAAAATAATTAAAAAATAGATAGGGTGGGAGTCCCTTGGGGCGGGCCCATTGAACTACATAATATATGCATGGCCAATGGCCATCTGTGGAGGGGGGGTTTAGCCAACTCAGGGTGTGGGCACAGGGCCTGGCACAGTCCACCTGGTGCCATGCACGGCCGAGGGTGGCCAGAGGCAGGTGAGGGCGTGGCTGCAGGCCTGGCCATAAACCTCATATCACACACTGCTAAAAACCGTGCAAAGCTTTGGGTTGTCCACCTGTGTTGGAGAGTTCACAGAGGGCCTGGCCACAGGCCAAAGGTTCTGTACGGTGGGGAGTTGGCCTTCTATGGGAGCTAGGGGTGGGAGGGTCCATGGCATGACCGCAGGCCAAAGGCCATGCACGGTGGGGAGTTGGCCTTCTATGGGGGCTAGGGGTGGGAGGGTGCATGGCATGACCGCAGGCCAAAGGCCGTGCACGGTGGGGAGTTGGCCTGCTATGGGTGGGGGGGTTTGGTGCATGGCTCTGCATTCTACCCTGTACTCCGCACCGTGCATGCACCCCCACCATTCACTGCTTATCATCTCACATATTACATCATTCATGATATGTTCCATGACATCATTGATAACATCAATGATGACATCTGAAATAACGTAATTGATGACATCACTGTGCATGGGGGCACAAGTTGTAGCTAGCTATTATGTTAAGTTTTATCAGAAATGTTCACGTAACTATAACAACAATTCAACCTTTGGTTTTTACAGTGATTTTTTTTTTTTTAAGTGAAATGAGAAATTATTTTCGTTTTTAACTGTAAGGTCACTTTAACCTTCGATTTGTTTGGTGAATTAGAACCAAAAAATATAAGATTCACAAGTAAGGCTACGAGCACAAACCAGAACCTTGCAAACTAATACACCCCCCCCCAAAGGCAATACGCGTAGCCTCACCCTTAATGAAGCAGGTGAAATTACACATGCTGTAAACCCGTTTATAGATAAGATTATATAGCACATGACCCTTGGCACATGGACAGAAATGACTACAAATGTAGGGTCATTAACTGGTCTGATTATGTGTTATTGTTTAATTACATTTCACTTTAAATGTTGTTATTTGTAGGTAAAAATATTATGCAGTCAAAAAGCATTGTACCCGGTGTGCAATATATCAGTTGCAGGCGGTGGTACGAGTTATGCATTGTATAACTTGTAATAAAAAAAAAAAATTCTAACAATACCTTCACCTTTCCCGCAGTTTTACAGATGAATTACTGGGTTACTTTTTAAACATATATTCAGGTGTTATAACTGATGCTAACCATCATTTTGGTTTTTTTCAGCAATTTATGGGTTATTTAGATCATATGCAACAACAAAGAATTACCCGCATCCGAACTTCCATGGGTGGCCAATTCCAGCTATTCATAGCTTTTAGCAAACCACAGAGGTGAGGTTGGCCGCACGTGGCCGCAGAGCCTGGCATCCAGCCAAGTCCTTGCCTAACCTGTGAACTGCCAATCCTGCTGCTCAGGGTCTGGCCTTCAGGCATTCAGCCCTGTGCAGTGTGCCTTTGGACAGTCCCTCTACTAAACCCTCTGTTGGTGGCCAACACCCACATTGCATGGGCTTTGGCCATGTACAGCAGGGGCTCTCTGCAGGTCTGGGCCCATTGTCCAACACTCAACTGGTGGATACCCCAACGGCACTCAACATTAAGGGGGTCATTCCGACCCCAGCGGTCATTGACCGCCAGGGCCGGGGTCGGCGGGAGCACCGCCAACAGGCTGGCGGTGCCCTGCAGGGCATTCTGACCGCGGCGGTTTGGCCGCGGTCAGAACAGGAAAACCGGCGGTGTCCCGCCGGTTTTCCGCTGCCCTGAGGAATCCCCCATGGCGGCGCAGCTTGCTGCGCCGCCATGGGGGATTCCGACCCCCTCACCGCCATCCTGTTCCTGGCGGTTCCGACCGCCAGGAACAGGATGGCGGTGAGGGGTGTCGTGGGGCCCCTGGGGGCCCCTGCAGTGCCCATGCCAATGGCATGGGCACTGCAGGGGCCCCCGTAAGCGGGCCCCACTTTGAATTTCAGTGTCTGCATAGCAGACACTGAAATTTGCGACGGGTGCTACTGCACCCGTCGCACCCTTCCCACTCCGCCGGCTCCATTCGGAGCCGGCTTCCTCGTGGGAAGGGGTTTCCCGCTGGGCTGGCGGGCAGCCTTCTGGCGGTCGCCCACCAGCCCAGCGGGAAACACAGAATGGCCGCCGCGGTCTTTTGACCGCGGTGCGGTCATTCAGCAGTTCCCGCCAGGCGGGCGGCTCCCGCCGCCCGCCGGGGTCTGAATGACCCCCTAAGAGTGGGGTGGGAGTGAGCTGTTGTTCTTGGCATCTGAGCAGCTTCAGCACCCTGTTCTCCATAGGCACCAACCCCAGCAGCTTACAGCCTTCAGCTATGCTCGGAGGGGGTTTGGTGCAGAGGTTCAGCCGGCCAGTCCTAGTGTCCAACAGTTGGGAAACCTCAGCTGCACATGGCCTTAAATTGTGCTTAACAAGGGGATGGCCACAGGACCTGGCCTCATCCCAGGGCCTGCACCCAACTCTCCTTGGGCAGCCGACTCCTGAAGCACATGGCCTTTGGCTGTGCACAATTGTGGTTTTCCACAGCTTCTCGACTCCACCATGACCTGCTCCAAACTTACTACAGGGGGGCACCTTTCACTAGGCCCAGCCTTTGACTGCGTGCAATGAAATAGCCACAGCACATAGCTTTTTGCAGGGGTGTGCTGCATGGCCTGGCAGTTCTTGTGCCCATATCTTTAGATATGGCTCATCACTGTTGTTCACAGCCTTCACACAGCAGATCGTTGACCACAGTGCTAGACTGTGCGCCCACCTTCGTGCATGTGGCCAGCCTGTGCCCATTGGGCAAGTGAACTGTGGTGCTCTAAACACATTAACTAACAAGCTAATTAATTAATTTATGTATTCATTTTTCAGGATTAGCAAATCATGATAACCAGGAAGGAGCATGGGTCCAGGAAGGGTCAGGGACCCGCAAATACAGAACAGGATTCACAAATCCCTAAATAAAATCATTAAAAAAAATTGTACTTTAATACAAGAGAGTCTTTTTGGGGCCGCCTACATAGCCCTTGGGTCAGGGTGTACTCACCCTGCCTCCTATTGTCCTTTCTGGTTTGATTTTTCCTGCATGGTGCTCAGTGCAATGTGCCGGGTAGTGGCAGCAGAAAACGTTATTTTTCTCTGATGACCAACTAATGAGAACAAGCATTTTCAATGCATCGGGTCCCGCATTTGCTCGAGTTAGAGCTATTAGCGTTGTGAACTCCTAACCAGACTTTTCTTGCCACACAAATTAAAAAAAAAAAAAGCAGCATGATCGCACTATGTAAAATGCAGCGCAATCGTGCTGAAATTGAAAACGGAAAAACCGAGCGCGATCGCACTATGTAAACTTGAGCCTGATCGCACTGCCTGGAAAATAAACAGATAAAGTAGTCCGGAAACCATGCTAAAAACATCAAGCCTCGTATGTTTTTAGTAGTTTACCTGTGCTGTGTAGGTGGGCTTAACACCGGAAAAGGCATGACGTATGCATACCTTTCAGAAATTAAAGCAAGCGGATTTTAAAAGGCAAGCCCACGAACCAATGAAAGTGACTGACATGACATGGGCGTGGTTGGAAGCCCAAAGAGAGGTTACTACAGGGGACGGAGTGCTTTGCGCTGCCCCTAAAAAAGCAGATTTACAAATCAGTAAACAATGGCAGGGAAAAACCTTCTTAGTCCAAAGGTGAGCCTTTTTTATTCACATATTCTCTGTGATTTTGCAAATCCACTTATGATCCAGAAATTATCGGTTCAGGTATCCCTAACATTTAACCTCTTCATACCTAAACTGAGCACCAGTTTAAACACTATTTTCTCAAAAACCTCAGACCTGATTTACACCAAACCAAGAAAAGCACAGTCTATGAGTAAAGTTTTATCTTCATGACTAACGTGGTGTAATTCTACTCAGATTTTTTTGTATGTTGAAGAGCAAAGAATTAAAATGAGAAATGACACTTTTGGGGTGTCATCCCAGCCTCCTTTTTTATTCTTAGCCTCTGCTTGAAGGATCTACTCAACACTTGCCTTGAAGGCTTTAAAGTTTTGCTTTTGGAAAGTTTCATACATATTCGTCAATAAAAGAAAATAGTCTGACCTAACTATACCTACACAGGCCCTAGCCACATGTATGATTGCTTTTATTGCCCAAAATGCAGTGGTTTAAAAACCCACATTTCACAGTAAATCAGAAAATACAGGAAATATTTAATGATTTCCTGTGAAATATGAATTTCATCATCATAATGAAAATGTATTCCATCCGCAGTGTTTTACCATTGTCTGGGCTACTAGAGCTGCACATCACAGAGGGCCAGATTTTGTGGCAATGAGTTCTTAAATATGCTGCAAAAAATACAAATTATGCAGCATACTCTCTGGCAGTATTATTTTAGCTAGACACAATATTTTTGTGCAATCTGCAATTTTTGCAAATGAAGCTTCATATTATGTGGCAAATTATCCATAATTATGCAGTAAATGCACAATTACCTGTTGTTTTATCAACAATATATTCTCAAGTGATAGATCTGGCAGCCTTGACACCCTAAACACATAGAAGTATCGATAGACTGATCCTTTATCATAAATTGGAGGAAATACATAGCATATTTACAAGCCCCTGGCTCCTCCATGCACCACCCTAGCATAATTTTATTTTACGCAAAGACCGCGTCATGGAGGCCTTTTCCCCTGCCAGATTTACAAAGTGGCGCAGTGCTTGTATTGCGCCACTTTGTAACCACTGGCGCCACATTATGACTGCGCCAGGCATAATGTATGCAAGGGGACGTTCCCCCATTAGGAGGCCCAGAAAAATGGTGCTGTGAAATTTACAAGATTTCACTGCGCCATTTTCCCCGTCATTTGACCACCTGCCCAAAGGAGGCGTTAAAGTGATGCTCCCATTTATTCCAATGGGCCTCTCGGCGCTTTGCTGGACTGGTGCCCTCATTTTTGGCGCTAGTCAACAATGCGCCACAATGGTGTCTAAAATATTGATGTTATTGTGCTAATGTGCGCCGTGGGGTGCCGTATTGTAAATATGGTGCTACCATAGTGACGTTGGAGGGGTACAGGGGGACACTAGAAAAGTTGTGCATCATAGCTTAGGTGCCATTTTCTTGTAAATATGCCCCTTAAGGCTTAATTGGACCCCGCCACCTCTACAGCGCTCCACTTTGACAAGATGTGGGTGAAAAATACATTGATGATGAAACACTCATCATTCTTGTAGGATAGGATAAAGTTTATCACTGCCAAGGGTAAAGCGCCCCCGCCAAAGTGGCCTCCGAGGCCCAGCACTCCCCTCAGGCGCGCACTGGTGGCGCGCAGGTGGCCGGACGGACTTCCGCCCCCAGGCCTCGCGAGGTCTGGGGGCGGAAGTTTTCCCCGGACCAAACGCTGGGTCCGCGTTGGGCCCTGACTGGTTCCGGCCGCAGCGAACTGGTGGGGGGCTATTTAATGGCCCCCCCAAGAAGGCAAGCCCTTCTTTACCATTTCGCGGCGGCTGGACGGGAGCAGGGTCCCGCGTTTGATGTTCCTGTTTTCTCGGCGGTCCCCGTGTTTGCAGTTTTCCTGTTTCCTGGGCGGTCCCGTGTTTGCAGTTTTTCTGGTTCCTCGGCGGTCCCGTGGTTGCCGTTTTCCTGTTTCCTCTGCGGATTCGAGGGCTTGTGGATCTTCGGCGTCGCGTCCCGGGTCACGGTTGGTGGATTCGTTGGAGAGTGGGCCCGTAAGTATATTCCTCGCCGCGTGGGGCTAGCCGGTGTTACCTTAATTGCACAACCTTGGAGAGCGCAGCGTAACTGGGGTAGTTTATCTGCGTTTTTAACGTGCAGGGCAGCGCGTAATAGGCGCTATAGTTGGTCCTGGGGAAGTCCTTGGAGCGCTGCGCTTAGGCAGGGGGAGGAAGGCACTGCGGTGTCTGGAACAGTGCCTGGGTCTTTCGTAAAAAACAACCCAGCAGCGCGTAGGAGACGCAATTTTTAAAGGGGGACCAGGTTTTCCCCTCCAACAGGGCGGCATTGTGGTGGGGTGTCCACGTGGGGGCAAAAGAGTTTATTCATGCACCGGATTGCTGGGATTCCGGTCGAGCCTGCATACTCACTGGGGTCGGGCAGCGCGGCAAACGCAGGTTGTTTATCTGTGTTGTTTATTTTTCGCCATTGTGTGTTTTTTTTTACATGTTTTAAAATCACTGTTTTTACAGCTCTAACAGTTTACTAATGCCACATTGTTTATTGTCCAACTTTTAAACGCTGGTAGAGTCTTGTTTTTAGTCGGGCATCACTGTTCTGCCTTGGAGAACTAGTCTCACCCTTGGGATATGCACTCTGAGGGTAATGCTGTGATTTGTAGGGTCCCATTTCGCTGGTCAGCTGGGGAATATTTTGCAACTTGCACTTTTTAATTCAATGAAGACCCCACAAGCCCATACTCTTCAGTCAAAGAAGGTAATGTTTATTTAAAACTGGGGTGGCAACTGGGGATTTATACAGTTCCCCTTTTTATTTTAACATTTGTTTGCAATCTTCTTGGGTAGATGGTAACTCCTACCTGGGTAAGTCTATCTTGAACCGACATAGGGTTTCAGCAAATAGTGAGGGTGGCCGCTGCATTCGCACTTCATTGCCTGGCTGGTCTTAGCTGGGTCAAGTTGTGATACTGGTGGTCCTTGTTTCATTAGCTAACTGTGTTTGTATTCATTTTGTTGCAGGTTCTTCAATAACAAAAAAAAAAATTATATATATGTGTGTGTGTGTATATATATATATATATATATATATATATATATATATATATAGGTAATTTCTTGTCATTGTCAGATTAGGGGGGATCCTTGCATACATTTGATCATGGCCCTGAAGAAGGCGAGCGCCTCTAAAAGTAATGGAAATGATCCGGAATTATCGCAGTTGTTGCGATTGGTCCTAGAAAAATTAGGGAGAGAGGAGGCAGGCGAGGTCATGGGTTCACCCGTTCGTGACGCTGTTTGGGATAGGAGCAGCCGCCCTAAGCGGTCACACGTAGCTCCAAGCGCGGCTTTTCCCCCAGTCAAATGCGCTAGGAAGGGGAGAACGCAGGCTCCAGTCCCCCCCCCCCCAGCAGGCACTCACTATAGCTGCCCCTACTGCTGTAGCCAGTATACCTGTTGTTATTGACCTACTAGAACCTCCCCCCCCCCCAGTTGCTGCCCCTTCCCTCGTGACCCAGGTCATAGCACCAGTACCAGGGTTAGAAGGGGTCTTAATGGATATTCGGAAATCCTTGGCCTCTTTGGCACCTGCAGCACCGTCAGGGGCCCCTCCCGCCCCCTTAATAGGGGTAGCTTTGCCCGCAGCAGTACCTGCAGCACTGCCTGTCCCCCCCACCCCCCACTCCTAAGGCTCCTGAGCATCAGGCACAGGTACAGGACCCATCCAGGCAAACATTGCTTGAAATATCCAGGTTGTTAGCCAGTATTCATTACCCAAGTCTTCATTCTTTGGGGATAGGAAACCCAAGGTGGAAGAGAGTATTACAAATTGGTTATGGGTTTTAATGTATTCATGTCAGTCTTGTTGGAGAAAAAAACGGAGTTGGGCTCGTCTTTGATATACTACGCAAATAAAATATTGAAGGCCCAGCACACTTATGGGGGGTACGCTTGGTTAGAATACGACAGGGACTTCCGCTGGGCTAGGGTGGAGGATCCATCCATTGGATGGGATCAAACTGAGGTTAATGTCTGGCTGGAATGCGTTAACAACAAGGTTTCTGGGAGGCAGCCCTTTCGGCCTCAGGCCCATAGTGAGAGGAAGGGCTCTTGCTGGGCATTCAACCGAAAGGTGTGTTCATGTCCCGCAGGTTCATGCAAGTTCAGGCATAACTGTTCCTTCTCCAGGCGCCCCTCCCACCCCGAATCTAAGTGTATCAAGAAGTCTAAAGAGAGGGGCAGGGATCCAAGTAAGCCAGCAAATTGACCACCCTCTGCCTTCCCCTATTAGACGAAACACATTGCTCCCATGGTTACAGGCTTTCCCAGCCTTGGATTCCGCAAAGTTACGGGTTTTCCTACAGGTTCCGGATCCCCGCCACAAATGTCACGCCAGTAAATCACTGTAAAAACGTAGTCTCAGCGTCACAGAACTCTTGTGTGGTGGCCAGGAAGCTGGCAAAAGAGCGGGCCCTGGGGAGGCTGGCGTGCCCCTTTGAAAGACCACCTTTATCTGGCTTTGTGTGCTCCCCTTTCGGAGTGGTGCCCAAGAGGTGCCCAGGGCAGTTCAGGCTGATTCACAATTTGTCTGCCCCCCGGGGGTCATCGGTTAACGATGCCATTGATCCCCAGCTTTGCTCTGTCCGCTATGCATCAGTTGACAACGCATTGGAAAAGGTAAGGGCACTGGGCCAAGGGGCCCTGTTAGCAAAGACCGACATTGAGTCAGCTTTCCGTCTTCTCCCGGTCCATCCCGACGATTATCATCTCTTGGGTTTTCAGTTCCATGGGGAATACTTCTATGATAAATGCATGCCCATGGGTTGTAGTATATCATGTAGTTATCTTGAACAATTCAGCACCTTTCTCCAGTGGGCTTTCTCACTTCGCACTGGTCACTGCGATGTCATTCATTATTGGGATGATTTCCTAATCCTGGGCCCCCCGGGGTCTGACAAATGTGGGTGGGCTCTCCAGGCCTTGATTGCAATGTTTGAGGAATTCGGGGTCCCTTTGGCCCCCGAGAAGACAGCCGGTCCCACTACGTGCATCACTTTCCTGGGAATTTAAATTGATTCGGTGGCCGGGGAGTGTCGCTTGCCTCAGGAGAAGTTGCTGGCTTTCAAGGAATCCATTCATGTAATGTTGTCTCAGAAGAGAGTTACCCTACACCAGCTTCAGGTGCTGGTAGGCCAACTAAATTTCGCACTGAGAATCATCTCCATGGTCCGCCCCTTTTCTAGATCTATCGCTCGTTCAATGTCCGGGCTGCTTGAAAAGCATCACCACACTCGGCTATCTGTGGAGGTTAAGGGAGACCTAAGGTTGTGGGAGTTTTTCCTGCAAGATTTCAATGGGGCGGTCATTTGGCCCGAAAAGGCAATCTCCAGCCCAATGCTGGGTTTGTATACGGATTGGGCTGGTAGGGTAGGTTTTGGAGCAATATTGGGCCCCCGGTGGTGCAGAGCTGACTGGCCTGATGATTGGGTAAGCAAGGGTTGGACCAAGAACGCAGCCTTCTTGGAGTTATTCCCTATCGTGGTAGCAGTAAATATCTGGGCGGAGATATTGAAGAATAGGGTGGTAATCTTTTGGTCTGACAACATGGCAGTAGTAGAAGTCATTAACCGCCAAGGGGCTTCATGCCCGCTGGTCCTACGCCTGTTGAAGCACCTGATCTTGACATGCTCGCAACATAACATTACTTTCAGGGCTAAACATGTGCCGGGGGTTCATAACAACGCAGCTGACGCTCTGTCTCGCTCATTAATGCAGGAATTTCTGCGGTATCACCCCCAGGCGATGGAGAAGATGTCGGAATTCCCAGAGTCTCTGTGGAGAATTGGTGCCCCGCCCTCCCCGATTTAGTAGCAACATCTCTAGCACCACGTACTAAAAAAGCTTACGAGAACGATTTTTATAATTATAGGCGGTTCTTACAGTCACAGCATATTTCTGAACCATTCACTGAGTTCGCGGTTTGTACTTTCCTGCAGCATCTAAAAATCCAAGGGCACCCAGTGTCGTGCGCAAAGGCTTATTTGGCGGCGATACGTTTCTTCGCAAAGATCAGAAAACTCGAGGCACCCTTGAATACTTTTATTATAAATAGGGCCTTAGCAGGTTGGGCCAGGGTGGCTCGTGTTAAAGCAGATACTAGGCGCCCCATTACCGCACCCCTGCTTGAGAACATTCTGGGCGCACTTCCAGGCATCTGCTCGTCCCCCACTGAGGTTGCCTTATTCTCTGCAGCTTTTGCTGTGGCCTTTTACGGGGCCTTTCGAATCAGTGAATTGGTGGGCGCATCCAAGGGTGATCATGCGGGTGGACTACAGTGGGGCGACATTACGTCCTGCGCTGGGTTCCTTTCGATAGTCTTGCGCAAATCAAAAACAGACCAGCTTCAGAGGGGGGCGCGTATCACACTCAGGGCCGCGCCCGGTTCACCGTTATGCCCAATACTGCTTACGAATAATTACCTCCAGGTCCGCCCCCGGGCTGGCTCGTCCGCTTTGTTCATACACCTTAACAGGGATTGCTTATTGCGTTACCAATTCTTGATGATCTTCAAGTTGGCCTTGAAGGCATTAGGCGTGGAGCAAACAGGTTACTCCTCCCATTCTTTTAGAATAGGGGCAGCCACACTAGCGGCAGGTGCTGGCTTGACAGCCACCGCAGTGAAAGGCATCGGCCGGTGGTCATCAGAGTGTTACAGACGGTACATTAGGCCTGAATTGGTGTAAAGGTAGCACTGTGCTAGTATATGATCTCCTCACGCTTTTTTCATTTCAGTACAATGTCTCAACGTGTAGTTTGGGTTCTGGGGCATTCATTTGTTCGACGGGCGGCGTACCGGGTGCAACAGCTCCGTGGGTCGAATCCGGCGATGGTTCGAGGTGTGGCGTTCCGCTGGTGTGGAATTGGCGGAGTGGGCATCACTCAGCTACAGCATTTGGTCAATATGGCAAAGGGATGTGAGGGGCTTCAGTCCCCGGATCTTGTCATTATTCACTTAGGAGGCAACGACTTGGTGCGATTGGGCCGCAAGACTCTAAGAGAAACAGTAATTTTAGAGATTACTAAATTGTCAAAGCAATTTCCAAATGCTGCGATTGCGTGGTCCCACATGGTGCCACGTCGAAAATGGGGCGCAGGGATCAGGTCAAGGACTATCAATGTTTCGGTACGACTGCTTAATGCTGAGATGGCAAAACTTTGCCCGGGCCCGGGCGGCTATGGAACATCCCCCACAAACTATTAAAGGGCTCACACATGTTCCACAAGGACCAGGTGCACCTATCTGATACAGGGACCGATCAATTCATTCATGACATGTGGTCCTTTGCGCGTAGTTTGTTTTCAGGTGGGGAGGGCGAAGGACCTTTTGGCCCCTGGTCGCCCTCGTGGTGGAAATTGAGATATAAATGTGACTAGAAGCAACGGGGGGTCCCCAAGGTGGGGCCCCCGGGAGGACACCTGGGATAGGATCCTGAAGTTCTGAGCCAACCAACGGATGTACACACCAGATCAAGGGGTAAGGGAGCTCAGATCGCTGGGGTGAACATGGGGCTCCAGCCCTTGGCCGCCCCGTTACACCCCGAGTCTGATTGGTGTTTGGAGGAGGGGGCGGAAGCCGAAGCATGAGGACAAGGTACAGTGTAGTCAGGGTAACCGCCCCTTCTAGGGATACACGTGATAGATGGGTCACCTGTGTGGTCCAATGGTGGTTCAGGACAGGAAGGGATCCTGTCAGAATTGATTTATGGTCACAAAAATGCTCATGACATGTAGATATAAAGATGTAAATATGTTAAGTGTTTGATGAACGGATACCCAGTACTCTTGGGAATATCTAATATGCTTGAAAAGTTATAAGATGCTTAGGGGCATATTTATACTCCGTTTGCGCCGGAATTGCGTTGTTTTTTTTTACGCAATTCCGACGCAAAACTAACTCCATATTTATACTTTGGCGTTAGACGCGTCTAGCGCCAAAGTCCATGGAGTTAGCTTCATTTTTTAGCGTGGACACCTACTTTGCGTTAATTATATGCAAGGTAGGCGTTCCCGTCTAAAAAATTTACTCCGCGGCATGTGCGCCGTATTTACACTCCCGGGCAAAATTCACGTCCGGGAGTGGGCGGGTCAAAAAAAATGATGTACGGCCGCTTTTGCGCCGTTTTTTAGCGCCTGTAAAAGGCAGGCGTTAAGGGACCTGTGGGCTCTGAAGGAGCCTAGAGGTGCCCTCCCATGCCCCCAGGGACACCCCCTGTCACCCTTGCCCACCCCAGGAGGACACCCAAGGCTGGAGGGACCCATCCCAGGGACATTAAGGTAAGTTCAGGTAAGTGTTTTTAAAAAAAAAAAATGGTGGCATAGGGGGGCCTGATTTGTGCCCCCCTACATGCCACTATGCCCAATGACCATGCCCAGGGGACAGAAGTCCCCTGGGCATGGCCATTGGGCAAGGGGGCATGACTCCTGTCTTTGCTAAGACAGGAGTCATTTCTATGGGGGTTGGGAGTCGGAAAAAATGGCGCAAATCGGGTTGAGGCGAAAAATTTGCCTCAGCCTGACTTGCCCCATTTTTTGGCGCCCAAGCTCCATATCCCCCTACGCCGGCGCTGCCTGGTGTACGTCGTTTTTTTCCACGCACACCAGGCAGCGCCGGGGGCTAACGCCGGCTAACGTCATTGTTTAAATACGGCGCCCGCATGGCGCTTCAGAATGGCGTTAGCCGGCGCTAATTTTTTTGACGCAAAACTGCGTTAGCGCAGTTTTGCGTCAAAAAGTATAAATATGGCCCTTAATGTTTGAATAAACCACTTCCAACGTTTAAAGTTGTCGGTTTGTGTATTTCTGGTGGGGAGTGGGGGTTGTATGGAGGACTCCGGGTCCTAGTGTTATTGAGCGTTTGAACACACGCCGCTGGTGTTTTTTTCACCTGCACACAAAAGGCAACACGCTTCTGCTATGCACCCCGTCTCGCCCAAATGTGACCACTAATTGCGTTAGCAGCACCTCGGTATTAATAAAAGCACACCCCATACTCAGAGCCGGAGGGCACGTGCAGCTGGGGAGCACGCCTGGGTGTGTCCGGGCGTGTGAACACAGAGACTTATCTCCAAGTGAATCCCGTCCCCTGGCACGAGAATCGGCTTCATATTCCCTGTTTCTGCTCCATGGGGGTGTCTCTGCCGGCTGTGCCGGGGCTGTGGGCGCTCTCAGAAGTGCTTGTAACGTTGGAAATGTGCCTGGAAGCGCCCCACAGCAGTGGAGGAGCTGTGTGTGTCCTCGGATGAGAGCACGTGACAACGCTCCCTTCAGGATGCCGTAAATCATAGGGTGACGTTCTCAGTGTATAGTGCAAGGCGTTCTTTTAAAATGCATTATATTATATATATGCTTTATATATTCTCTTTGCCAGACACATAGTAATGGAATTGTACAACTATATAAAGTTATTTTGCAACTCAAACGCCGCACTACATAATCTGTGCATTTATACTAAACCAGTGTAAACTAGTGTGCGCTGTTTTGTAGATAGTGTGGGGGGAACAGAGCAGACCGTGAAGGGGGAGTGTGTGCGCGTGCGTGCACGTGGAACAAACACATCCCAGATGAAGTTCACTTTTTTGCGGTCCATGGAATGAGATGTAAAGAAGATGTGTTTTTCCAAATGTTGGACTGAGGGCCTGATTTATAAAAGGTAGCGCTGCCTTTTTGTTGTAAAATGACACAAAGGCGGCGCTAACTTTTCAAAAGTCAGGCCCTGAAATGCCTGAAATGTCTACATTTTATTTTTATTTATTTGGCGCAAACTCGACCCGACGGTACTGGAGTATTTTACCTGAACCCCGGTTAAGTTACACAAGTTATTAATTTCTTAACCTTTATTACCAGCATTACTGTTATTAGGGGTAAAGTTAGGATTTTTTTGTTTAGGTGCAGGAAGATTAAGTGATTTGGCCAGGATCACAGTATGTCGCCTGACGCCGAGATTCGAACCGGTTCTAGAGGTCTAAAGTCGGCGCTCTGCCCTCGCCCCAACCACATAGTCTAAGCGACTCAAGCAGCAAAGCAATACGATACAGATTGAAAATGTATTTTAATAAATGATTTGTGTTGATTCTACTTTATTTTCTAAAATATCGATTAACGTGTAAATAGTGAAAAAGGTATGCGATATGTATGTTCAGCAACATTCGCAATCTTGTTTTTTTTCCTAATTTTTGCCCTTGCGCAATCTTCTTTGTTTTTTATGGGTTGGCGCAAATTTTTTTAATTCAGTAAAACTGAAGTATCAAAGCTCTGCCACCTTTTTGCACACGTATTTACATGGGTTGAAAGTTTTCTATATGCTCCAGAAACCAATTTGTATAATTCCTCAGCACTCGGGATGAATGAGCCCCCAGACTTCAGATTACAGGTTTACGGTAACGATTAATTGAATTAACGACTCTTAGGCAGGTTTGTCAAACTACTCCATGGCATACGTAACAAATACATTTATTTTTCGCAACAAGGTCTGCGGTCCAAATATGTTGCACGCCATGTAGCAGTAATGTGGCAGTAATAATACTAAATGATTGTATACAGCTGTTCAGAGCCCTCTTCCGTTTTCAGGAGCTACAAATATGTGTTGTTATTCTAATTTAAAATGCGGGTGAGCATCTAACAGACTTCATAAGAATGAAAGGGTGAGTTGGTCTTGCAAGGCTACGAATCCACTCTATGTGGCTACAGCAGATGTCAGCAGCAAGTATTTAACTCACTGACCGCTTGCAAATGTAAACATATGTCAATAGGCATACCCAGCCCGCCATCCCTCCAAGGTTAGTGAAGTGAACACCATAAATTTGCAAATAATTTTATCCGCTACTTACATTGCTTAGAAACACTATAAGTTGGGTATAGAAGGCTAAATAAAATACGCATTCGTAAGGCCAGTAGGACTGGGGATGGCCGCCAGGATTTTAACTTGATCAATGCTTGTTTTATTTGTATTTCCTTTTTTAAATGTATTGTTGATGTGTGTGTGCGCGCGCACGCACGTGTGTGTGTGTGTATATGTATATATTGTATATATAAAGTTGGCAAAGAAACAAACATATTTGTGGTCTCAGAAAGCAGACTTTGCACAGTAGTCCGTTACTCCTTCAGGAACTACTTTGTACGCGGATGTGCTCCGTATGAAAGCGCACAATTTCCGCTCAAAGTGACGTTAACTATTGGCTGAGGTGGGCGTCATATACCATCACAGGGTGTATGCTGTTGTGGGCGGAATTAAAATGCGAACGACACTATTTATTTTAGGTCACATTTTCGGCTTTCTATTTTTGATGTCAGTGATTTTGCAAATATGTTTTTGCAGTAGATGTTTTCCAATGTAACCTTGGACGCCATTTGCCTACAACTTGACCTTGGGATGTGCACTCCAATTTCAAAATGAAATCGTAGAAAAAAAATAGAATGTTTTTTTCCGCTATGTGACTCTTAAATGACTCACAGATCAATCGCTGAGTCTGTGATTGTGATACCGTGAATCGCCAATGTATTTTATGTAGCACTAAAACTTCAGAGAGTGACGGATAAAATCAGTGAGGATGGTGTCCTCTGGCTGACAAATCCCGCCAGATCTTTGGAATATCCACAATAAATATGCATGAGACTAATTTACATATGACGACTTAAAGGGCCACATGTACAAAGCTTTTTTCTCCTCACAAATGGCCCGAGTCGGCAGGAAAAAGCATTTTGCAATGTACAGACCCTTTTTTGCGGTTTGGTAAACTATTTAATGAATCGTCAAAATGGTTTGCAGGTCGCAATTAGGAAGTGGGTTCCCTTCTTTGTTGAATGTGGAAGTTCATGTATGATTGTTTTGTGACCCTGAATGCGGTCACAAAACAATTGCAGTTACCACCAATTTTAAATTGGTGCTGACACATTCGCAAACGGGAAGGGGTCACCACGGGACCCCTTCCCCTTTGTGAATGGTAGTGAAAATATTGTCCAGAGCAATCAATGGCGCCTGCTCTGAAAAAATGAAAATAAACTTTTAATTTTTATTTTTGAAATGCATCCCCCTTTCCTTCAAGGAAACATGAATATTAATGAGGTAGGTCATTTGCAACCCAATTGGGAATCGCAAACAGTGTGATGTACACTGTTGTACACATGGTTTTGCGGTTCGCAAATTGTGAGTCGCAAAACTCGGGGTCATACATCTGGCCCTTAGTGTGGAAGGATTATTCGCATATTTCTAGCCTGGTTATTCTCAAAATTAGAGGCGAGCGATTGAAGTTTAAATTACGCCCACTTAGTTGATAAATGCGGGAAGCTTCACACTTTGGGGACGTACAGAGCTCCCCAAATGTACCCCATCTGTCACAGTCTCTTAAACCCTGCGGCTGGTTGCCCCGCTCCACACTGAGAGACCAGGCTGCACAGGTTGTGTTAACCACAGTCACCTGTACGGCAGCGCGTGACACAACTTCCGCCACTCAGGTGCGTCATTTCCTTTCCCTGGTTGGGACTTCAGTCAGGTGAAGAGGTAACTATGCATGGCGTGCAGCCACCAATTACACATACAGGTACTGCTCAGAGCTCTGAACTTCGTCTGGAAAGTTCCCTCTGTGCACAGAGCCTCAGATTTACCCCCTCTTCTTGCAATTTTAATTTTTTGAAAGCTACTCCAAATCGTGGGTCCTCAAACTGGGGAGTCTATAAAAACATCACAAGGTTGCCATCATGCCCACTGTACAACTCCACCCATCGCCATGGACCTCACCGTTGGGTGCTCTAATCTTCAGAGGAAAAAAGTGATTGGGGTCATTTTCGACACATTGAAACCATGAACCTTTAGCTGCGTTTCAAACTCGTTGTCTGTCATATGTACCCCCATTGGGGTTCGGTTTGAAAAATACTTAAAAATAATGTATGGTCCTATACATGTTTTTATCTTTAATTTAAAATGGGGTGGACCATTACCCAACGAATTTAAACCGGTTTTTACCATAACTTGAGTAGGAAAATTAAAGAGATCATGCTGTATTGAGATATAAAGCGGCGGAACCTTCACTTTCTTCTGTCAGGAGTACCGGGGCATCACTAGGGCATCAGTGAATCTTTTTATGGTCCAGTTTCAATTCACTTCGAAAGAGAAAATTATTCGTGCAAGAATTGTCCGAAATTAGAACCTGGCCAACATATATTATGTCAAGTTTGATAGAGATCAGTCTCGTCGCAATTAAGTCACAGGAGTCCTGGTGTCCCAAAAGTTGTTTCCCATTAACCTCACCCATAGGTAATGTGTTACCAAAACACGGAAATAGTGTGCTGCTCACAACCAGGAGAGACCGTGGGGCACAGGGGTCATCTGTTAATGTGTTACCAAATAGTGTTCTGCTCACAACCAGGAGAGACCGTGGGGCACAGGGGTCATCTGTTAATGTGTTACCAAATAGTGTGCAGCTCATAACCAGGAGAGACCGTGGGCCACAAGGGTCACCTGTTAATGTGTTACCAAAACACAGAAATAGTGTGCTACTCACAACCAGGAGAGACCGTGGGGCACAAGGGTCATCTGTGAATGTGTCACCAAAACACGGAAATAGTGTGCTGCTCACAACCAGGAGAGACCGTGGGGCACAGGGGTCATCTGTTAATGTGTTACCAAATAGTGTTCTGCTCACAACCAGGAGAGAACGTGGGGCACAGGGGTCATCTGTTAATGTGTTACCAAATAGTGTGCAGCTCATAACCAGGAGAGACCGTGGGCCACAAGGGTCACCTGTTAATGTGTTACCAAAACACAGAAATAGTGTGCTACTCACAACCAGGAGAGACCGTGGGGCACAAGGGTGATCTGTGAATGTGTCACCAAAACACGGAAATAGTGTGCTGCTCACAACCAGGAGAGACGGTGGGGCACAAGGGTCATCTGTTAATGTGTTACCAAATAGTGTGCCACTCACAACCAGGAGAGACCGTGGGCACGAGGGTCATCTGTTAATGTGTTACCAAAACACGGAAATAGTGTGCTGCTCACAACCAGGAGAGACCGTGGGGCACAAGGGTCATCTGTTAATGTGTTACCAAATAGTGTTCTTCTCACAACCAGGAGAGACCGTGGGGCACAGGGGTCATCTGTTAATGTGTTACCAAATAGTGTGCTGCTCACAACCAGGAGAGACCGTGGGGCACAAGGGTCATCTGTTAATGTGTTACCAAATATCGTGCTACTCACAACCAGGAGAGACCGTGGGGCACAAGGGTCATCTGTTAATGTGTTACCAAATATTGTGTTACTCACAACCAGGAGAGACCGTGGGGCACAGGGGTCATCTGTTAATGTGTTACCAAAACACGGAAATAGTGTGCTGCTCACAACCAGGAGAGACCGTGGGGCACAGGGGTCATCTGTTAATGTGTTACCAAAACACGGAAATAGTGTGCTGCTCACAACCAGGAGAGACCGTGGGGCACAGGGGTCATCTGTTAATGTGTTACCAAATAGTGTGCTGCTCACAACCGGGAGAGACCGTGGGGCACAAGATTCATCTGTTAATGTGTTACCAAATAGTGTGCTGCTCACAACCAGGAGAGACCGTGGGCACAAGGGTCATCTGTTAATGTGTTACCAAATAGTGTGCTACTCACAACCAGGAGAGACCGTGGGGCACAAGGGTCATCTGTTAATGTGTTACCAAAACATGGAAATAGTGTGCTGCTCACAACCAGGAGAGACCGTGGGGCACAGGGGTCATCTGTTAATGTGTTACCAAATAGTGTGCTGCTCACAACCAGGAGAGACCGTGGGGCACAAGGGTCATCTGTTAATGTGTTACCAAAACACGGAAATAGTGTGCTGCTCACAACCAGGAGAGACCGTGGGGCACAGGGGTCATCTGTTAATGTGTTACCAAATAGTGTTCTGCTCACAACCAGGAGAGACCGTGGGGCACAAGGGTAATCTGTTAATGTGTTACCAAATAGTGTGCAGCTCATAACCAGGAGAGACCGTGGGCCACAAGGGTCACCTGTTAATGTGTTACCAAAACACAGAAATAGTGTGCTACTCACAACCAGGAGAGACCGTGGGGCACAAGGGTCATCTGTTAATGTGTTACCAAAACACAGAAATAGTGTGCTACTCACAACCAGGAGAGACCGTGGGGCACAAGGGTCATCTGTGAATGTGTTACCAAATAGTGTGCTGCTCACAACCAGGAGAGACCGTGGGGCACAAGGGTGATCTGTGAATGTGTCACCAAAACAGGAAATAGTGTGCTGCTCACAACCAGGAGAGACCGTGGGGCACAAGGGTCATCTGTTAATGTGTTACCAAATAGTGTTCTGCTCACAACCAGGAGAGACCGTGGGGCACAGGGGTCATCTGTTAATGTGTTACCAAATAGTGTGCTGCTCACAACCAGGAGAGACCGTGGGGCACAAGGGTCATCTGTTAATGTGTTACCAAATAGTGTGCCACTCACAACCAGGAGAGACCGTGGGCACGAGGGTCATCTGTTAATGTGTTACCAAAACACGGAAATAGTGTGCTGCTCACAACCAGGAGAGACCGTGGGGCACAAGGGTCATCTGTTAATGTGTTACCAAATAGTGTTCTTCTCACAACCAGGAGAGACCGTGGGGCACAGGGGTCATCTGTTAATGTGTTACCAAATAGTGTGCTGCTCACAACCAGGAGAGACCGTGGGGCACAAGGGTCATCTGTTAATGTGTTACCAAATATTGTGCTACTCACAACCAGGAGAGACCGTGGGGCACAAGGGTCATCTGTTAATGTGTTACCAAATATTGTGCTACTCACAACCAGGAGAGACCGTGGGGCACAGGGGTCATCTGTTAATGTGTTACCAAAACACGGAAATAGTGTGCTGCTCACAACCAGGAGAGACCGTGGGGCACAGGGGTCATCTGTTAATGTGTTACCAAAACACGGAAATAGTGTGCTGCTCACAACCAGGAGAGACCGTGGGGCACAGGGGTCATCTGTTAATGTGTTACCAAATAGTGTGCTGCTCACAACCAGGAGAGACCGTGGGCACAAGGGTCATCTGTTAATGTGTTACCAAATAGTGTGCTACTCACAACCAGGAGAGACCGTGGGGCACAAGGGTCATCTGTTAATGTGTTACCAAAACACGGAAATAGTGTGCTGCTCACAACCAGGAGAGACCGTGGGGCACAGGGGTCATCTGTTAATGTGTTACCAAATAGTGTGCTGCTCACAACCAGGAGAGACCGTGGGGCACAAGGGTCATCTGTTAATGTGTTACCAAAACACGGAAATAGTGTGCTGCTCACAACCAGGAGAGACCGTGGGGCACAGGGGTCATCTGTTAATGTGTTACCAAATAGTGTTCTGCTCACAACCAGGAGAGACCGTGGGGCACAAGGGTAATCTGTTAATGTGTTACCAAATAGTGTGCAGCTCATAACCAGGAGAGACCGTGGGCCACAAGGGTCACCTGTTAATGTGTTACCAAAACACGGAAATAGTGTGCTGCTCACAACCAGGAGAGACCGTGGGGCACAGGGGTCATCTGTTAATGTGTTACCAAAACACGGAAATAGTGTGCTGCTCACAACCAGGAGAGACCGTGGGGCACAGGGGTCATCTGTTAATGTGTTACCAAATAGTGTGCTGCTCACAACCAGGAGAGACCGTGGGGCACAAGATTCATCTGTTAATGTGTTACCAAATAGTGTGCTGCTCACAACCAGGAGAGACCGTGGGCACAAGGGTCATCTGTTAATGTGTTACCAAATAGTGTGCTACTCACAACCAGGAGAGACCGTGGGGCACAAGGGTCATCTGTTAATGTGTTACCAAAACACGGAAATAGTGTGCTGCTCACAACCAGGAGAGACCGTGGGGCACAGGGGTCATCTGTTAATGTGTTACCAAATAGTGTGCTGCTCACAACCAGGAGAGACCGTGGGGCACAAGGGTCATCTGTAAATGTGTTACCAAAACACGGAAATAGTGTGCTGCTCACAACCAGGAGAGACCGTGGGGCACAGGGGTCATCTGTTAATGTGTTACCAAATAGTGTTCTGCTCACAACCAGGAGAGACCGTGGGGCACAAGGGTAATCTGTTAATGTGTTACCAAATAGTGTGCAGCTCATAACCAGGAGAGACCGTGGGCCACAAGGGTCACCTGTTAATGTGTTAACAAAACACAGAAATAGTGTGCTACTCACAACCAGGAGAGACCGTGGGGCACAAGGGTCATCTGTTAATGTGTTACCAAAACACAGAAATAGTGTGCTACTCACAACCAGGAGAGACCGTGGGGCACAAGGGTCATCTGTGAATGTGTTACCAAATAGTGTGCTGCTCACAACCAGGAGAGACCGTGGGGCACAAGGGTGATCTGTGAATGTGTCACCAAAACACGGAAATAGTGTGCTGCTCACAACCAGGAGAGACCGTGGGGCACAAGGGTCATCTGTTAATGTGTTACCAAATAGTGTTCTGCTCACAACCAGGAGAGACCGTGGGGCACAGGGGTCATCTGTTAATGTGTTACCAAATAGTGTGCTGCTCACAACCAGGAGAGACCGTGGGGCACAAGGGTCATCTGTTAATGTGTTACCAAATATTGTGCTACTCACAACCAGGAGAGACCGTGGGGCACAGGGGTCATCTGTTAATGTGTTACCAAAACACAGAAATAGTGTGCTGCTCACAACCAGGAGAGACTGTAGGGCACAAGGGTCATCTGTTAATGTGTTTCCAAATATTGTGCTACTCACAACCAGGAGAGACCGTGGGCACAAGGATCATCTGTTAATGGGTTACCAAAACACAGAATAGTGTGCTACTCACAACCAGGAGAGACCGTGGGGCACAAGGGTCATCTCTACCCGTGCACTAGAGTTTTGCAGAGGGGAACACCGATGCATGTGTAGACCTATTCTGGGACCCATAGCATAGACCTTATCTGGTGCCTGCCCAGCGTTGCGGGCACTCCCTCATTCACAGGGGGTGAGGGGTCACGCTAATGATGGAATCCCTTTGCACCCGCACTGTATTACTAGTAATTGCACAAGAGTGTAGAGGGTCTTAGGAGGCACTGTAACCGTGCGAAGCGGCTTGCAGTGTGACCAAAAAGGTGAATTTTGGAGGCGATACTGGAATTCCAGGACCCCACAGACATCCCACTACAGAGCAGGTGCAACCACAGACTTCACCAGCCACCTGTAAAAGACGCAGCGTGGTTTAAAGCCACAACTCCATCTTTATTTGCTGCTCTCTTCCAAATCTTGTGCAAAATCACAAACTCAAGAGTCCCAGGTTTCAATCCTGGCAAGACAACTCACCCTTTCATCCTTCTGTGGTCGATAACATCAGTTTTGATGGGATAATAGCAAACTTATATTATATAGTTCTGAGAAACCCTTTGGGGTGAAAGCGTGTGCTGTGAACACTCATGTAAAACCAAAATGAGCCGAGTTGTCCATAGAAAATGGCTACAGCCTCCGTGTCCTAGCAGGATGGCTTTCCTGGACCTTGCCTCACACACTGCTGGTGCGTGGCTGGAACCCAAACTATAAAGGGGTCGTGTCCCAGAGACTTTCCAAAGAGCTCTGGTGCAAGATAGATTACAGAGATACCTAGGTCACCTTCCTTGCCTCACACACCTCCCCTTCCCATAACATCCACACTGAGATTGCTTGTCTCCTAGTGTGCCTTAGACACCTGTGGTAGGGAGTTGGTTATTTACAGGTCTGTGATTGTTAAACATCTTTAAGACGTGTGTCCTATTATGTAAAATCAAGGCTTAATCAAACACTTTTCTTATATTGTCGTCATTTTGGAGCCTTAGCTTTGAGCTGGAAGCCAAAAAGTGTGTATGCCTCAAGTGAAACATAACACTCTTAAGTGTCTATTGATTGTGGAGTGAAATAATTCTATAAAATAGGTAGGGTGCGCTCTAATTGTCAATGGGGAACGCCTCTTTGTGCTGTACCAACCAGACAAAATACATTTTTAGGATACCACTATCAAATCTCCTTCTGTGCAATTAGTTGCTGGGGATGCCAACCAACTACTTAAATTTACTTTCTCAGAATTTGCTCGTTCAGAATGAACAATTTAATTTGTGTGATCTCTTGCCAGCTTGGTAAACCCCCTGCAAGCCAGACACACTCTAAATTACAGCTCTAAACACTGCACAGCCAGCTCATGTGGCTAGGCTGCACCTGTGTACAAGGCTAAACAAAGTCTTAAGGTACCTACCAGTGCCACACAAGGTAAAACCAACACATCTCCACACAGTGGAGCACAAGCAGAGATCACAACCTGAGCTCTTTCATTCACACAGGAGTAAATGTTTACTAGTCTATAAACTGGTTTACCAAAAGGAGAGAGTCTAGGAACTTAAGTCCTTGTACTATACATTCAGATGTGACCTTCTCCCTTCTTATACGTTGCTGGTTGGCACTGCGGGAGTAGGCCAACACGCTAACACACCCAGATTTACTAACACTTTGTGCTGGGTTTGCATCACAAAAGTGACCCAAACTGCTGCAAAGTGCTCATTTTGGATTTAGTTTTCATCACAAACATTGTTTTGCACTGGAAAGTAGCCCTAAAGTAATTCAAAGTAGCACAGTTATCAACCTTTCCCACCTTTGCGTCGAGGTAACTTACCATGTGTGGTTTCCAAGCAATGGTTTATGTCTTTTGATGCAAAGGCCTATCTACTAAAAAAGGCAGATAGGCCTTTGCACCAAAGATGTACGTCTCCTCAAGGCAGGCGTAATATTGGAGGGAAGTTTCCTCTTCTCCAGACATTTTCAATTTTGCATATGTGCTGTATGACACATTACACATACAGACTTGGCAAAGATGTAAACTAGACCTAAGCATAGTATGTTGTACTAGAAGGATAATCTTCTACAAGAAAACCTAAGCTGTCCTTAATACACACCTGCTCTCTGTGGTGGAAGGGTGTTTGAGAGGCGTAAAGCCGTGTCAAGCGCACCCACGCAGATGACATCAGCAATGACACATCTTTGTATTGTTGTATCTTTGTCCTTATTACATTGCCCTGCTGTCTTCTTTTGACACAACTCAGCACAGCAACTTTGGATGGTGAGTTGCATGAAAAATTACCAAATGTGGCCATAAGTCGACCCTGAGCAGCAGTGGAGGCTGGCAACTACAGCTTTACCAAGACATGAGACTGCCTGTGGGTGTCCCCTGGCTGATAAGGAGGGGCACATGTACCCTTTACCCAGGATACCCTCTTGGTAAAGTTATTTCAGCCCTTGACGTCCTCTCCCTCTGTGCAGTGTGGGTCTATTACAGGTGGTGAGGACAGGGAAAGTCAGCTATGAATGGAGTAGCAGGTTTAGTGGCACCTAGCCCAGAGGTGTGAGTGACCCGTTGCACCCCAATTAAGACAGTTTTTCTATCATGGCCCTCTTGCTAAACAATTGGAGAACGTATGTCCTTGGGTGGGTCATAGGCACCGCAAGATGGAGGCTCCATGAATTTCCATGCAGAACATTCTACCTTGCCTGTTCTTGGAACAGCTTTTAAGATCTCCCCGTCTCCCCTATGTCTGGTTTCTGGGCTGCAATCCATCCCGCAAGTGATCTGCCCTACAACAACATCTGGCGGGGGTAAGGTTGTCTCCATGAGGTAATCCAGGTCATAACCTGCCCAGGAACAGCTTATTACCACTTGGGACGTCTGGACTCTGAGCTCCCAGTCCAGCTACTCATATGTTTCTCATTCTCCTCTCTAGTGCAAGAAGCCCAGGACAAAGCAAGCAGAGATGGTACCTGTTCCGGGTAGCTGAGAAGTACATGTAAGGCTGGCAGACCTTGTCACTGGCCTCCTGTCTGTGTCCCAGGTCCCCTGGGTGCTGCCCACATGCATTGGTCTCTTGCATTTCTTGTTGGCTCAAGAAGGAAGCTTTGCAGCACAATATCATCAGAGTGCAGGAGGCTGGACTCCTTGCTCTGTGCCATCACTAAACCCAGCACTGTTCCCATGGAAACCTCATGGTATAGTTTAAATGTCAGTTTTCCGCACTTGCCACACAGTCCACTAATTGCTGAATAATTTGAAGAGTTAAATATTTCCAACTTAAAAAATTCACAATTTAACGGAACGGCTGTTCACAAGTTAAAAAGTTGATTTGCAAATGTGAACAGGTCTCCTTTCAGCTTTTATTTGTTGTAATAAAACCATTAAAAGGCTTCAATTAAACTGGGATGTGCAAAATTCGCGTAACTTGTTTTTGCGTAACATTTAGTGAGGTTTTGGCACAAGTGCGCAAAATGAAGTGAGAATGTATTTCTCGTTAAAAATTATAATCAAATGGAACAAAAGCTTCGTTAGCACAAACCGCTCGTGCTCAATTGTTCTTGTATGTTCTCAGGACATTTTTACAGTGAAAGGCACGTTTGGGTTAAATTGTTACAGGAAATGGGGCACAATTATGCCGAGTGGCGTGATGATAACTTTTCGGAAATTTCATGTGAGAATCCGACAGCAAAATCCCCGAATTTATGCAAATTGCTTAGGCGAACTTTACATTTGACTCAAACCTAAATTTGACCCAGTTAGTGTAAACATCCTCTGTTGTCATGCTGAAGATGTGGCTCTTGTTTCTACAGAATACAACCCCCTAAATATCTAAATGTAATTCAGAGTGAAAATATCGCTTCTTTTTTAATCCAGTTGTTCTGTTTTTATCTTTTTCACTATTGACAAAAAATCGTGTTTACTTTACAGATGCTGTTTGCACATCTGAGGGTACCGGAAGAGGCCACTGAGGCTGAGAAGAGTTTCAAAGATGTTTCCTCTCTTTTTTTGGTCCACTCTCTGGAACTGTAAATATCTAAAGTGCTATCTGCGAGACACTTACACCGTAGGTATGAGGAGCTAAACTGCTCTGTGGAAGCAAGAATTGCACCCAGACACCCTGTGTGACCAACGTGCGTAAAACATGAAACTGAAGGCAGGTTTTAGAACATAGCTGGGACAGATCGAATAAATGTAACCCCGCGAGCTTGTTTTCAGCTGAGTATAGCACTATATATGCTTTAAATAATCGGATTTACTTTGAGGGTTGGGAAGGACACTGCTAATAAAACAGGCTTTCTGTGCTTGTATGTTATAAACAAAATATGTCAAGCCACAAGGCTTTGCCTTGTCAAACTCGCTAAGCACATGACACAACAATAAAAACGTAAGCAAGGTCTGAAGTTACCTAACAGTGGTCTCCTTATGTTTGCAATAAAAATTTGAATTGTAAAAAAAAACATTCACGGATGAGTCTGTTTTACTGAGGATGTTTTGTAAGCAATAAAACTTTGATTTATGTCATTGAGTTTATTTGTGAAGATGATACGAATAGATCATCACCAGGACAAACACTCAACTCACAAGCAGCTCTAATGTTACAGTGTCACTAAATCACTTTAAAAAGGAGTCAGGCAATATAAACAGCCAGCTTAAACCTAAATCTAAAATTTAAAAAAGCCCACGTTGAACCAGATTTGCAATGGAAGAGGAAGACGCTGTTGTGGGCGGATGTGTCATCACTCAAGAGGAGTGCCGGTGAGTAAAGTGGGCTGGCCCAGTCCCCATGCTGTGCGCTGTGGTGATTGACGCAAAATACAAATACAGACACAATTTATTGGCCAGTGGATGTAGCCACTCTATGAACGTATATTTAATTTTTTGGGGGGGTGACCAATAGTCTGGCAAGGCCACATAAGCTGTCTCAAAGGCCAGACTTAAATATTTATTATTAGTGAATAACAACTTGAAGAACATCTGCTAAATACGTACAGAGCTAGCTAGATCACACTACTACCACTGCTTAATTTGTGCTTGTTGTTTCCGGTGCAGAGCACCGGCACTTATTTTTGAGGTCCGACACTTATTTTTCGGCCTCAAGGATTTATTGCGAGCAAAAGACACATATGGGAAAAACGGAGAAAGAGAAAAATGAAAAAGCGTCACAATGGGAGAAAGCAGAAAGCTGCAAGAGTGAGCTGAAGGGGCAGGGAGTGGCTGTAAATGGATTGAAGAGGTCCGCAAAGGCTTCAGGAGTACGCTGCCTCTGTATTCCGTGCTCGCACATTTAATCGCAGCAGCTGCATGTTTAAGAGGAGTGCGTTGGACACCGGCATGTTTTTATTTACAAATTAAGCACTGACTGCCACACAATGCGCGTTACATACTTTGTCCTTACCTACTATGCACCACAATTTCCTTTTTCTTGATGCATAATTTAGTCAATCAGGATGCATATTTGCCCCATTCCTTTTGTTTCAGATACCATAGAGAAAGACACACAGGAAGGCTGGAATAAGCTACTGACCTTACAGTTGTTGACAGGACCAACACAATATTCATGTCACACAGAAAGATTGGCAGTGAAAGAGAGAGACCAGCTTAGTGGACAGGTGGTACACTAGCAGAATACTTGATATATACTAATAAAAGTGGAAAACTCCTGGATCAAAACCGGGAAAGGACTAACCATTACAAGCAGAATGCTATTCCTGGAGTAGTGATAGTCAAACATTTTAATTCTGCACCCCAATTTGTATTAAAAATATCATTGTGGCCCTCAAAATCAAATACGTATTTTTCACATCTATTAGAAACCAGCATTTGCAAGGCACTGGGTCTCGCGCTTGCTCCAGTTAGAGCTATTAGCCTTGTAAGTTCCTAACTGGACTTTTCTTGCCACATAAATTGAAAATGAAAAGTAAAACAGTTGACATAATCGAGCCGATTCAAAGCGCCATGGTCGCCATGAGTGTGAGTGTGAAGGAGAGACACAAAAGGGAAAGAGAGGTTCGCTGGGAGTTAAACATATCCCCAAACGTGCAATTATCCATGTAATAGGGTCGATGGCTAAGGCGGTAACAAAACTGCCTCAAAGCGGGACAAATGTAAAGCATTTACCAATGATAACAAAGGATTTTTGAAAGGCAAGCCCACAAACAAGTAAAAGTGATGGGTGTGAGGTGGCCGTGCTTAAAAGTCCACATAGATACCAACACGTTGGAAAAGCAGCGCTTGCGCATTGCTATGATCAACCTAAAATTGGTTGATCTAAACAAATTTACTTGTTCAATCATTGGAATTATGGTTCTCTATCCCTCTTAAAAGGGCAAATAAATGACAGGCCAGCATGCTATGGGCTGCCTGGTATCCCTAAAATGTAAACATGTCCACAGCGTAATCCTTCATCAGAAATGGAGGAGGGAATTTAAGGATTATTTGGAGCCCACAACAACCACTCTCAGCCAAGACATTAGTTGGGAAAGATGTAACGACGGCCATTACGGAGTGTCTCACTTCGACTTGGTCTTTTTTTCACTAGAAACACTGCGCTGTTTTCAGCATGACGCTTCTCATGGCCGCTGCCTGCACCCCTAGGACCAACTTAAGACCTACCCTGAGGGGCCTCTTCCCAGCTTGAAGACTGAGTGCAGGACTTGCCATCCCCCAGTCCTCAGGAGGTCAAAGCACATCTGCTTTCTGTGCTGCACTTGTTTTGTGAGGGAGACATGCAGAGATGCTTTCCATGTTGTACCTGTTTGTGAGGGAGACCTGCCCAGTTGCTTTCTGGCTGCACTTGTTTTGTGAGGGAGACATACAGAGATGCTTTCCATGTTGTACCTGTTTGTGAGTGAGACCTGCCCAGCTGCTGTCTGTGCTGCACTTGTTTTGTGAGGGAGACATGCAGAGATGCTTTCCATGTTGTACCTTATTGTGAGGGAGACCTTGACAGCTGCTTTCTGGCTGCACTTGTTTTGTGAGGGAGACATGCAGAGATGCTCTCCATGTTGTAACTGTTTGTGAGTGAGACCTGCCCAGCTGCTTTCTGGCTGCACTTGTTTTGTGAGCAAAACATGTACAGGTCCTTTGTGCTGTACCTGTTCTGTGAGGGAGACTTGCGGGGTGCTTTATGGGCTGTACCTTTTTTGTGAGAAAGACTTGTGAGACTGCTTTCTGTGCTGTGCCTGTTTTGTGAGAGAGACTTGTACAGGACGTTTGAGTCGCGCCTGTTCTGCGAGGGGGGCGTGTGGAGTTGTTTATACGCTGTACCTTATTGTGAGGGAGACCTTGACAACTGCTTTCTGTGCTGTACTTGTTTTGTGAGAGACTTGCACAGATACGTTGATGCAACACCTGTGTTGTGAGGGAGACTGATACAGCTGTATCCTTCTGTGTTGTGCCTGTGTTGCGAGGGAAACAGACACTGCTATATTCTCTGTTGTGCCTGTGTTGGGAAGGAGACTGGCACAGGTCCCTTCACGCTGCACCTGATTTGTGAGGGAAACTTGCAGAGCTACTTTCTGTGCTGTACTTGTTTTGTGAGGGAGAACTGCAAAGATGCTTTTACGCTGCACCGTTTTTGCGCGAGGGAGGCTTGCACAACTGCTTTCCAGGCTGTACTTGGTTTGTGAGGGAGAGTTGCACTGGTGCTTCCGTGCTGTTCCTGCTGTAGGTGAGGGAGACCTGCACAGCTGTTTTCTGTACTCGTGAGGGAGACTTGTCCTGGTGCTCGTGCTGACGTGTTTCACATGAGGGAGACCTGCACATAGGCCTTCTGTGCTGTCCTTGTTTTGCGAGGGAGAGGTGCATAAGTTCTTTCCCCCTGTACCTTTTTTATGTGAGCAACACCTGCACTGCTGCTTTCTCTGTTGTACATGCCTTGTGAACGAGACTTACACAGGCCCTTTTGCGCTGCGCCTGTTTGTGAGGGAGACCTGCACAGATGCTGTCTGTATTGCACCTGTTTTGTGAGGGAGAGCTGCACAGCTGCTTTCTGTGTTGCGCCTGTTTTGTGAGGGAGAGCTGCACAGCTGCTTTCTGTGTTGCGCCTGTTTTGTGAGGGAGAGCTGCACAGCTGCTTTCTCTGTTGTACATGCCTTGTGAACGAGACTTACACAGGCCCTTTTGCGCTGCGCCTGTTTGTGAGGGAGACCTGCGCAGATGCTGTCTGTATTGCACCTGTTTTGTGAGGGAGAGCTGCACAGCTGCTTTCTGTGTTGCGCCTGTTTTGTGAGGGAGAGCTGCACAGCTGCTTTCTGTGTTGCGCCTGGTTTGTGAGGGAGGCCAGCACAGATGTATTTTGTGCTGTGCCTGCCTTACGAAGTAGACTTGCACTGCTGCTGCGTTTCTTGCTGTAGTTCTTTGGTGAGGGGAGGGCTGCACAGGTCCTTTCACACTTTACCTGGTTTGTGAGGGAGACCTGCAGAGATACTCTATGTGCGGTACCTCTCTTATGAGTGAGACCTGCACAAGTCCTTACACGCTGCGCCTGTGTGGAAGAAGACCTGCACATATGCTTACTGTCTTGTGAGGGAGACCTCCACAACTGCTTTTCATGTTGTATCTGTTTTGTGAAGGAGACCTGCAAAGCTGCATTCTGTGCTATCCCTCTCTTATGAGTGAGACTTTCAGAAGTCCATTCATGCTGCACCTGTGTGGGAAGGAGACCTGCACAGATTCTGTCTGTATTGCACCTGTCTTGTGAGAGAGACCTGCACAGCTGCTTTTCATATTGTATCTGTTTTGTGAAGGAGACCTGCAAAGTTTCATTCTGTGCCGCAACTCTCTTCTGAGAGAGACTTGCAAAGGGCATTACACGCTGCACCTGTGTTGTGAGGGAGAGCTGCGCAGCTGCTTTCTGTGCTGTACTTTTTTTGGGAGGGAGACTTGGACAAGTCCTTTTGCCCTGTGGGACTTTTGTGAAGGAGACCTGTGCAGGTACTTTTCAGGTTGTACCTGTTTTGTGAGTGAGTCTTTCACAGATGCTTGCTGTGCTGTTCCTGTCCTTTGAGGGAGACCTGCACAGCTGTTTTCCGTGTGGCATCTGTTTTGTGAAGGAGATCTGCATAGCTGCATTCTGTGCTGTATCTGTCTTGGGTGGGGGACTGTGCACAGCTGCTTTCCGTGTGGCATCTGTTTTGTGAATAAGACCTGCAGAGCTGTATTTTGTGCTGTACCTGTCTTGGGTGGGGGATCCTGCACAGCTGCTTTCCGTGTGGCATCTGTTTTGTGAAGGAGACCTGCTTTCCGTGTGGCATCTGTTTTGTGAAGGAGACCTGCAGAGCTGCATTCTGTGCTGTACCTGTCTTGGGTGGGGGATCCTGCACAGCTGCTTTCCGTGTGGCATCTGTTTTGTGAAGGAGACCTGCTTTCCGTGTGGCATGTGTTTTGTGAAGGAGACCTGCAGAGCTGCATTCTGTGCTGTACCTGTCTTGGGTGGGGGATCCTGCACAGCTGCTTTCCGTGTGGCATCTGTTTTGTGAAGGAGATCTGCAGAGCTGCATTTTGTGCTGTACCTGTCTTGGGTGGGGGATCCTGCTCAGCTGCTTTCCGTGAGGCATCTGTTTTGTGAAGGAGACCTGCTTTCCGTGTGGCATCTGTTTTGTGAAGGAGACCTGCGGAGCTGCATTCTGTGCTGTTCCCGTCTTGGGTGGGGGATCCTGCACAGCTGCTTTCCGCGTTGCATCTGTTTTGTGAAGGAGACATGCTTTCCGTGTGGCATCTCTTTTGTGAAGGAGACCTGCATAGCTGCATTCTGTGCTGTACCTGTCTTGGGTGGGGGATCCTGCATATCTGCTTTTCGCGTAAGATCTGTTTTGTGAAGGAGACCTGCAGAGCTGCATTCTGTGCTGTACCTGTCTTGGGTGGGGGATCTTGCACAGCTGCTTTCCGCGTTGCATCTGTTTTGTGAAGGAGAACTGCAGAGCTGCATTCTGTGCTGTACCTGTCTTGGGTGGGGGACCCTGCACAGCTGCTTTCCGCGTGGCATCTGTTTTGTGAAAGAGACCTGCATAGCTGCATTCTGTGCTGTATCTGTCTTGGGTGGGGGACCCTGCACAGCTCCTTTCCGTGTGGCATCTGTTTTGAGAACGAGACCTGCAGAGCTGCATTCTGTGCTGTACCTGTCTTGGGTGGGGGATCCTGCACAGCTGCTTTCCGAGTGGCATCTGTTTTGTGAAGGAGATCTGCAGAGCTGCATTCTGTGCTGTACCTGTCTTGGGTGGGGGATCCTGCACAGCTGCTTTCCGTGTGGCATCTGTTTTGTGAAGGAGACCTGCTTTCCGTGTGGCATCTGTTTTGTGAAGGAGACCTGCAGAGCTGCATTCTGTGCTGTACCCTTCTTGGGTGGGGGATCCTGCACAGCTGCTTTCCGTGTGGCATCTGTTTTGTGAAGGAGACCTGCTTTCCGTGTGGCATCTGTTTTGTGAAGGAGACATGCTTTCCGTGTGGCATCTCTTTTGTGAAGGAGACCTGCATAGCTGCATTCTGTACTGTGCCTGTCTTGGGTGGGGGATCCTGCATATCTGCTTTCCATGTGGCATCTGTTTTGTGAAGGAGACATGCTTTCCATGTGGCATCAGTTTTGTGAAGGAGACCCGCAGAGCTGCATTCTATGCTGTACCTGTCTTGGGTGGGGAATCCTGCACAGCTGCTTTCCGCGTTGCATCTGTTTTGTGAAGGAGATCTGCATAGCTGCATTCTGTGCTGTACCTGTCTTGGGTGGGGGACCCTGCACAGCTGCTTTCCGCGTAGCATCTGTTTTGTGAAGGCCTGCAGAGCTGCATTCTGTGCTGTACCGGTCTTGGGTGGGGGACCCTGCACAGCTGCTTTCCGCGTGGCATCTGTTTTGTGAAGGAGACCTGCATAGCTGCATTCTGTGCTGTATCTGTCTTGGGTGGGGGATCCTGCACAGCTGCTTTCCGTGTGGCATCTGTTTTGTGAAGGAGACCTGCAATAGCTGCATTCTGTGCTGTATCTGTCTTGGGTGGGAGACCCTGCACAGTTGCTTTCTATTTTGTACAAGATGCATTCTATGCTGTTCCTGTCTTGTGATGGAAACCTGAACAGGTGCTTTGCATGCTGTGTCGGTTGCATATGCATAAAAGTTGCAATGTTTGTGACCCTTCAATTCATCCTGTAAAGGACCCCAAAAGGTTTCACTAAACCTCTGGCAACAGATGAGTTGAGGTGACAACATAAGGGGTTGGTTCAGGGTAAAACAAATGGATATGTTGGCATGTCCCTTTTCAGAATGACTCATGTTGTGTTTTAGCATCAGTAGTGCTCACCCTGACATCAGGCGTGATGTCTGTGGGCATACCTGCTGCTCAGGTTGCAATGTGGTATGCACAGGGTCAGTTCCACTATGGTGGGGATGTAAGTTCAGCCTTTTCTTGCTGTTATGGATGTTAAAAAGAGCCGCCTCTCTTCAGGCCTGGCGACCTCTCTTGTTTAGTAAAATCCAAGCCTCATAGAGTATGCAGCACAGGCATCACGTGACTCCCAGCACATAGGAGATTGGGGAAGTAGAGGTGAGTTGGCTCCTCCTACCAACATTGTTCTGTGCTGTGTCTCTTCATCCGGCCAACTTTGGGCCCTCAGTGGAATGTACAGGTCACCAGTGCTTAATTTGAGCCGGTGATTTCCGGTGCTCGGCTTCAGCACTTAATTGTCAACACTGGCACTCACGACAGTCTGCCACTTGGTGGCGCTGTATGTCTAATTGAAAGTTTATGCAAAACAACAGCTGTTTATTAATTCATTATACTTCAAAAATGTGTATTACCTGAAGCCAAAGCCATTCTTATAGTTTTTTTTTGGGGGGGGGATGGAATAGACTGAATTGTCACTGTCAAAGCAGCACTTGCATGGGCAATGGGTGGTACAGGCTGCCAAGCTGCAGTGACCTCCTGACGAGGGCCCAGGCACTCATGTTTGTACAAATTAAGCACTGCATCTCATGCTGAGCTCACACTGACACTGTTGAATTTTCAGTCCCAAACTAAACCCTCCTGCAACATTATATAGCGCTCATGCTGCACTCACAGTGCAGCATTGTAGGAAAATGGCTCCTTGTTGTATCTACCCACCACTTTTTGGCTGATATTGATGCTGACTTGACTGAGAAGTGTGCTGGGACCCTGCTAACTAGGCCCCAGCGCCAGTGTTCTTTCACTTAAAAATGTACCAATGTTTCCACAATTGGCACACCCCTGGCTCACAGATAAGTCCCTTGTAAAATGTACCAGTGGTACCAAGGGCCCTGTGACCAGGGAAGGTCCCTAAGGGCTGCAGCAAGTGTTGGGCCACCCTAAGGGAGCCCTCACCTAACACATGCACATTGCCATTGCAGATTGTGTGTGTTGGTGGGGAGAAAAAGGCAAAGTTGACATAGCATCCCCCTCAGGGTGCCATACCCACAAAACACTGCCTGTGGCATAGGTAAGTCACACCTCTAGCAGGCCTTACTGCCCTAAGGCAGGGTACACTATACCACAGGTGAGGGCATAGCTGCATGAGTATTATGCCCCTACAATGTCTACGTCCATTCTTAAACATTGTAAGTGCAGTGTGGCCATATTAAGGCCCGTATTTATACTCCGTTTGCGCCGAATTAGCGTCGTTTTTTTCGACGCAAATTCGGCGCAAAACTAACGCCATATTTATACTTTGGCGTTAGACGCGTCTAGCGCCAAAGTATGGGCAAATAGCGTCATTTTTTTGCGTGAACGCCTTCCTTGCGTTAATGAGATGCAAGGAAGGCGTTCCCGTCTAAAAAAATGACGGCGACGCAAATGCGTCGTATTTATACTCCCGGGCAAAAGTCACGCCCGGGAGGTGGCGGGTCAAAAAAACCCGCATTTGCGCCACTATTTAACGCCTGGGTCAGGGTAGGCGTTAAGGGGCCTGTGGGCTCAAAATGAGCCCACAGGTGCCCTCCCCTGCCCCCAGGGACCCCCCCTGCCACCCCTGCCCACCCCAGGAGGACACCCAAGGATGGAGGGACCCACCCCAGGGACATTCAGGTAAGTTCAGGTAAGTATAATTTTTTATATTTTTTAAATTTTTTTGGGTGGCATAGGGGGGCCTTATTTGTGCCCCCCTACATGCCACTATGCCCAATGACCATGCCCAGGGGACATAAGTCCCCTGGGCATGGCCATTGGGCAAGGGGGCATGACTCCTGTCTTTACTAAGACAGGAGTCATTTAAATGGCATCTGGGCGTCGAAAATAATGGCGCAAATCGGGTTGAGGCAATTTTTTTGCCTCAACCTGACTTGCCCCATTTTAAGACGCCCTAACGCCATTTTCCCCCTACGCCGGCGCTGCCTGGTCTACGTGGTTTTTTTCCACGCACACCAGGCAGCGCCGGTCTGCTAGCGCCGGCTAACGCCATTCCATAAATACGGCGCCCGCATGGCGCTTCAGAATGGCGTTAGACGGCGCTAAATTTTTTGACGCTAAACTGCGTTAGCGCAGTTTAGCGTCAAAAAGTATAAATATGGGCCTAAGTATATGGTCTGGGAGTCTGTCAAAAACGAACTCCACAGGGTATCAAACTTCTCAGAATATTAAACCCACACTGATACCAGTGTTGGATTTATTAAAAAATGCACACAGAGGGCATCTTAGAGATGCCCCCTGTATTTTTACCCAATCCTTCAGTGCAGGACTGACTGGTCTGTGCCAGCCTGCAACTGAGAGACGAGTTTCTGACCCCCTGGGGTTAGAGCCTTTGTGCTTTCTGAGGCCAGAAACAAAGCCTGCACTGGGTGGAGGTGCTTCACACCTCCCCCTGCAGGAACTGTAACACCTAGCAGTGAGCCTCAAAGGCTCAGGCTTTGTGTTACAATGCCCCAGGGCACTCCAGCTAGTGGAGATGCCCGACCCCCGGACACAGCCCCCACTTTTGGTGGAAAGTACAGGGAGATAATGAGACAAACAAGGAGTCACCCCCTCAGCCTGGTCCACCCCTAAGGTGACCAGAGCTGATGTGACCCCCTCCTTAGAAAATCCTTCATCTTGCTTTGGAGGATTTAGCCCAATAGGGATAGGGATGTGCTCCCCTCCCCAAAAAGAGGGAGCACATGGAGGGTGTAGCCACCCTCAAGGACAGTAGCCATTGGCTATTGCCCTGTGACCCTAACACACCCCTAAATTCAGTATTTAGGGGTGACCCTGAACCCAGGAAATCAGATTTCCTGATGACCTGAACAAGAAGAAGGACTGCTGACCTGAAAGCCCCGCAGAGACGACGGAGATGACAACTGACTTGGCCCCATCCCTACCGGCCAGTCTCCAGACTCAAAGCACTTGCAACAGCGACGCATCCAGTGAGACCAGCGATCTCTGCAGACTCAGAGGACTGCCCTTCAATCCAAAGGACCAAGAAACTCCCGTGGACAGTGGCTCTGTCTATTCTACAAAGAAGAAACCATCTTTAAAGGGACTCCAGCCTCACTCTGGAAACATGAGTCCCCAACACTCTGCACCCGATGCCCCTGGCTCGTGTCCAGAAGAACCAACACTGCATCGAGGACCCCCAGGCGACTCCCATGACGTGGACACCCTGAGACGACCTCCCAGGGGCGCCTGCAGAGAGAATCCAGAGGCTCCCCCTGACTGCAACTGCCCGGTAACGAAGAACCCGACGCCTGGAAGAAGCACTGCACCCAGAGTGCTCGAGAGAAACCAACTATCGGTGCAGGAGTGACCAGCAGGCTGCCCTCATCGTTGCCCAGTTGGTGGCTGTCCCGAGAAGCCCCCCCTGTGCCCTGCCTGCATCGCCAGAGTGACCCCCGGGTCCCTCTATTGCTTTCAACGCAAAATCTGACACCTACTTTGCACACTGCTCCCGGTCGCCCATGTGCTGCTGAGGGTGTATTTTGTGTGCCTGTTTGTGACCCCCCCAGTGCTGTACAAATGCCCCCTGCTCTGCTCCCCGAGGATGCAGGTACTTACCTGCTAGCAGACTGGAACCGGAGCACCCCTGGTCTCCTTAGGTGCCTATGTAATTTGGGCCCCACTTTGACCTCTGCACCTGACCGGCCCTGTGCGCTGGTGCTGGGTGTTTGGAGTTGACTTGAACCCCCAACTGTGGGCTGCCTATGCCCGAGACTGAACTTGTAAGTGCTTTACTAACCTCAAAAACGAACCTGTACTTACCTCCCCTAGGAACTGTTGAATTTTGCAGTGTCCACTTTTAAAATAGGCTATTGACATTTTGTTGCAAACTGTGTACATTACTGTTTTAATTCAAAGTCCTATCTATACCTATGCAAAGTAGCTCACATTTAATGTAATTACCCGCAATATGAATGCTGTGGTTCTAAAATAAATTAAGAAAATAATATTTTTCTATGTATGAACCTATTGGCCTGGAGTGAAGTAATTGAGTGTGTGTTCTTATTTATTGCGTGTGTGTGTACAACAAATGCTTGACAGTACCCTCTGATAAGCCTAACTGCTCGACCACACTACCACAAATAGAGCATTAGTATTATCTATTATTGCCACTATCAACCTCTAAGGGGAACCCCTGGACTCTGTGCACACTATCTCTCACTTTGAGATAGTATATACAGAGCCAACTTCCTACAAGCAAGCACACTCCTTTCACAGTTCAGCACTCATGCTTCTCTCTTCAGGTACGCACATGCACGCAATGCACTGCTCGCAGTCCAGTGTTCACATCTCACTACACATTTTGAAGTACACATTGAACTAACACTGACTATCACAATCTCTAACAGTGAACATATACTGCCTGTAGGAGGCAGGCTCAGTTTATGGTATATACCTAAGGTGTAGCACCCTATACTGGGTCTAGACAATACTTAGTGAAAGTGAATAGGTGTCCAGGTGGTGCAGGTGGCAATGCCCACCCTCCTGAAGATGAAGTTCCCGAAAGTCGGTGGAAGAGGAAGTCCAGCTGCGGGTTCCAGAAGCTCCTGAAGATCCCAAGAGTCACCTGTGAGCTGTCCCTTGACAGTCACCCGATTGCAGGATGGTCAGTGACCAGCCAGGTCACCAACAAGCACTGGCAAGTGCAAATAGAAGTTGCAGAAGGATTTTCAGAGTTTTGGTGACCAGCAAGTTCCAGGAGACTCTACCCAGGCAGGGGAGTCAGAGCTGGCCCTCAGCACACAGAAGGCCAACAGAAGTCATTGGAGCACCCACGAGTGACCCACAGGTGCTGGACACAGGGCGTCACAATGAGGCCTCACCAGCCCAGCAAGACAGAAGTCCCACATCGCAGGAGTTGCAGGACATGAGCTGATCTTTGGTCTGCAGAGTGCTGGGAGATGGGGCTTCCTGGAGCCTGAAGATCTCCTGGAGGAAGAGTCAACAAGCATTGGCAAGGGCAGCTGTCGTGGTGCATAGGGGTGTTGGTCCAGTGGCAGGAGCCAGGGCCTACAGTCTCCCAACTTGGATAGAAGACAAGCAGGACCCAGAGGAGGCCACAGACTCACCACCTGTGAAGCAGGATTTTCAGACGTCCAGGGACAGCAGACCCCACCAATTGGTCAACGTTGCCTTGAGGTGCCTGCGGGTGCAGGGGAGTGACTCCTTAACTCCAAGGCAAATTCCTTCATGCTTCCTGGTGCCAACAGATTCCTTGTGACCCTGGATGATGCACATTCTTTGATGTTGCACAATTCTTGTGGGATCCAGAGAAACAATGTTGCATGGGAGCCTTCCCACCAGAAGCAGACTTGTTCGATTCCAGTCGAAGACCAGCAGAGGCTCCAGAGGCTAGGGGCAGAAGATGTCTTGCAGAGAGTTCCTTGTAGAGTCTTGTGTGATGAATCTGAGGACCCACCAGCGAGGGACCCCTTAAATATCTCTAAAAGTGGGTTGAACATTTTCTGCAGTGACCCACCTATCAGAGGGGGTCAGAGTAATCTCCTACTTGGCCTAACCAACCAGATGCTCCCAGAGGCCTTTGCACATCTTATTTTCAAGATGGCAAAATCAAGTGGCCACCTGGAAGAGCTCTGGGCACCTTCCTAGGGGAGGACCTGGACAGTGGGGGTCACCCACAAACATGTACACACATGCGCACAGAATCAATATTTTTTATACTAACTTTGCTTCCTTTGCTTGCAACCCCGTATCCATGGAAACAGCACAGCAGCAATCTGGTGCTGGACATTGGAACCACCAAACCATTAATCCCATTGAGGAAACAAACAAAACAGCAAATCCAGGTTTGAAAAGAGGAAGACCCACATCATTCCTTCTCCGAGCTTCTTGATTGGATGGGGAGTACAGTTCTATAAGAAGCTCGGGCAGTGCTGGGGATGCTGCCTCTACCGCTCTGTGTGGCTTCTCATTGGCTTCAGAGATGCACTGATGTGGGACCTGACAGCCACATTCTAGCAGATATACTCAGGGGCGAGGCTCTGTCAGTGAGATTAAAGCGGTGTGAATCTTAGAATCCCCAACTAAAAATGCAGTGGACTGCATGGTGGAGAGTGAGATGACCAAGATTGGGGGTGGACTGGTTCCATGGGAAATAGGGTTAGTAATGATTTGAAATTGGCAGGCCTCTCTCTAGAATCAGACAGTGGGTGAAAAACAATGGATTGGAATGCAACCCAGGGCGATTGCCACTGGTTGGACTATTAGCAAGCATTCAAGCGCCTGCTAACCTCTAGGGTGATTAGTGCGCTATAAAATTCAACATTACATAACATAACATTCATCCCATCACTTTTTAGGTGTCTGATTGCCAGCAGTATGCCTGGAAAGTTGAGACTGGAGCAGCTTTCTAAGCCTACTTCTGCCAGAGTTTGTGAAATCAAAAAACGTAGTCAATTTGCAATCCTTCAAGGTGTACTTCGGTAGGTGCAGGTTAGCTATTTTGGTAAACCAGTCACTGTATGTATTTAAGATTCTGATGAAAAAATGAACAAGTTAAAACCTCTTATTTTAATGAGAACAACAAGAAAAACAGAAACAAATATGGCAGACTCTACTTAGGCCCCCCTGGCCGAACTACCAAACCAAGAATGCACCTGGGTGGTGTCTTACCCCAGACATGCTCCTCCCCATCCCACCAGAGCCTGGTAGTTCTCCTGGGAACACATGTACAACACAATAGCCTGGAGTCTGTGCCCTGGAATCACCTGTAGCGAATGTATTTTCACTGCACACACCATCTCTGTTACAAGAAGCCTAGATGGTAGAGTTGGAAATAGGTGCATGCCTTAGGGCTTCATGTTTCTAATCTTTGCCTTTTACAAATGATTACAAACACCCGCTCCCCCAAGCTAAGCCCTTGGATATACCGGGCTGCCTGAGACATGTACAGTATGTCTGCTAAATAAAAGGGATTGTTGTGGGTGTGTGAAGGGATCATAGTTAAACTATGTTCCTCAGACATGTGCAATCCAGACATCCACCCACAGAGCGCCATGTTTTAAACAGCTCTCTGTGGCTGCATCCACTTCAGCCTCCCTCTTGGGTAGAAACACTTACTCTTTGTGGGTGTGTTTCACACATGGTATTTCTTTGATTTAGAATTGTAACAGACCTCGAATTCATTTGTAGAGTAACTCAACTTACAATCCAATGACGTTCAATTTACAATGAGCCATAATGCTCATGAGATTTCCTTTTTAGATCTGGCCACCATAAAACACACAAGGCAACTGAAATAAATTCCTTACTCATGTACAATATCCATCACCTGAGAAATCTTGATAACTTACTTTATGGTCATTTCCTACGTTTAGGAAGGATCTTGGGAATGAAACATGATTTTTTCAATGAATCTGAGTCTCAAAGTGAAGGGCTAGCAGAAAGAGCCCAGGAAGCGGCCTGAGGCAGGCCCATTAACAGGCCTGGTTCACCGACAGGGAATATCTCCTACCCCTAAAGCCAAACAAGAGTTTGCACAACGCCTTATCTTTGTCAGCACATTTGGTACAGCAAGTAATGAAATGAAAAAGGTCTTATACAAGCATTGGCTTTTGATACAAGACACGATAAAGCACAAAGACAAACCTATGTGGTGCTTTAAAAGGGGTAAAATGTAAGAGATATGGTTGTAAGATCAGCACTTCCCTGTAGTCAACACCCAACTTTACAATCACAGTGGGGCCGACCATCTCTCATGGCTCATTTCAAATCTGATGGACACGTTGCATGCAACTTTTGTATTTTAAATAAAAAGTTACTTAATGATGTGAGTTATACCTTGAGACACTTTAGTGACTGCAATATCAATGGCATCATTTATACCCAGTGGTGTCCATGCAACAAAATATATACCAATCAAACTTCACAAAAAAGTAAAGAAAAGGATTCTCTTGCACCAAGACGTATCAAGTGTTACACCGGGGAGGCACCAGTAGCAGGGACGCAGGACACAGCATGAATGACATCAGATGGCTAATCAATCAAATCCCAACCCAAGAGACAGACACTTTGCTGAAGCCTTAGCACACCATGAATGCAGATGGACAGATCATTTGAAATCAATTGACTATGGATTGTATGAAATGGATAATTGGAGATCGTTGGTCTTCCTAATATGCTCATAAAGTATGATTGAGGACCCATTTTTGTGGTGAAATCTTAAGTCTGTATTGTATATAAACTCTGGCTTCATAACTATTTCATTTAAATACACATTATTATCCTTCACAAAAAACATACTTTTGTGAGCAATCTGAAATTGTCGTGTTTTGCGATAGCGATTGTGTCCAAAAAAATATATTTATTTTCAGAACTTTTGGGGTCCACTGTAGTTCATACCTTGCCAGATTTGCCTGACTTTTCTCTGTGGCTTTCTTATAGTGTTCACATACTTACCTACAAGGCCCCTGTTTTATATCAAGGCTAGACATTCTCTCTGTTTCAATCTACCAACACAGTCATGCACTGATGATCAATTTTTCATCATTTAAGACAGAAGCTTGCCTTCACAGATTAGATGGGTACTTTGGGTGCATTTATTAGGCATAAAGACATATTTTGTCCTGACTTGAAGACTAATAAAGTCTTGTCTTTCATTTTGCACAGTTTTTTTCATATGTAAGATGGCAGCTGGCTTCCTTCATGAAGCAGTGGTTGAGACAACAGGGAGACGTGCTGTAGATAATTGTGGTTGCTGTGTTTTGTACTCTATACTCACAACCTGGTTAGTTGCTTTCTGAGTCCCACTTTTTCTGTTTTAGTTCTTACTCATGAGGAATTCCCCATTGAGCGAAGGTAATACGAGTGTCTTGCTTTTTCATAGGGCTCATACTATGAAGTTAAGGTGACTTCTCTTTCACTTGACTTTTTCAGGTCCTGAAGCGACAATTTCTGCTGTTATCATGGATGCGTGAGTGTGAAGGCACTTGAGAAGATGGATTTAGGGGAATATTTATGAGAAAGTGGCACATTGGTCTTGATGCACCACTTTTCTTGTGTCCCCCTCGCCCTCTCATCGACACCATGGTTGCACCGTATTTACAAGACGGCACACCATAGCAGTCGTTACCACAACATCATCAGAATTTTTGATCCTCTTGTGGCGCTTTCCTGCACTACCGCCCAACATTTTGCCACTAGTGCAGCAAAGTACAGGGAGGCCCATAGACTATTAAGGGCGCATCACTTTATTGCCTGCCCCGAGCAGGTGTTAAAATGATGGGAAAAAAAGGGGCAGTGAAATCTTGTAAATTTCACCAAAGCCAATTTTTTGGGCTTCCCTGCATGGGAACTTTGCCCTTGCATACATTATGCCTGGCCCAGGCATAGTGTAATGCAAATGGTTGCAAAGTGGCGCAATGCATGCACGGCACCTCTTTGTAAATATGGCGCCGGGGAATGGCCACCTTAGTATGATAAAAATGACGATAAGATGGGGTTAAGGCGGCGCAAGGGGCTTGTAAATCTGCCCCTTAGTATGGCCAATGATGATGCATATGAGGGAAACATCATTCATGTTGCTCCCATCTCTTTCTCTTTTTTTTTCAAAGTTGCAGTTTGTATCTATGAAGTGATTCAAAGACCAATGAAGCTCAAACTTGATCTTTTTCAGAGTCGAGTCGTTTCCCCTTAATATAGAGGTGGATACCTTTTCCCACTACATTGTGTATGTGGACTCATGCTCAAATATTGCTGTTAAAGGTAGCTTACCTGTTCCGTTTGTCCTGAAGGAGACCCGCATCAGATTTACCATAGGGATAGAAACGTCAACAATTCCTTTTACATTGCCATGTTTACATTTTGTACAATGATAGATGTCCTGGGATATAAAATCATAGTTTTGTCCCCTGCTTTGTCACGTGTGCGCTTCTTTTTACCCATCACTTTATCACTTGAACTGTGCTGTCACCATGACCACCTTTGCTAAGAATAAAATTATCTCTTGGAATTATATTTTGCCCATCAAATTGTAACTTCTTTAATATAGATATTGTTGTTTGTTTCAGTCTGAATGTGAGGAAATGTTGCTTGACCCCCGGACTTCGAAAACGTTTTCTTAGGAAATCAGAAAGACACATTTCTTTAATTTTCCCCTCCTGCACCTGCCATCAGGAGCTTGCAGACAAGGCTGAGAGGACTGACCTGCGCAATGGAAGTGTTTTAAAAAGCACGAAAGTTGTCTTTTCATGAACATTGATCAGTTAAATAATCAGTTAAATCATTAGCAGCTGTGGCAATGGGCAGTGAGTGGTGCCGGCTAACGCCATTCTGAAGCGCCATGCGGGCGCCGTATTTAATCAATGACGTTAGCCGGCGTTAGCCGCCGGCGCTGCCTGGTGTGCGTGGAAAAAAACGACGTACACCAGGCAGCGCCGGCGTAGGGGGATATGGGGCTTGGGCGTCAAGAAATGGGGCAAGTCAGGTTGAGGCAATTTTTTCGCCTCAACCCGATTTGCGCCATTTATTTCGACTCCCAACCCCCATAGAAATGACTCCTGTCTTAGCAAAGACAGGAGTCATGCCCCCTTGCCCAATGGCCATCCCCAGGGGACTTATGGTCATTGGGCATAGTGGCATGTAGGGGGGCACAAATCAGGCCCCCCTTTGCCACAAAAAAAAAAAAAAAACACTTACCTGAACTTACCTTAATGTCCCTGGGATGGGTCCCTCCAGCCTTGGGTGTCCTCCTGGGGTGGGCAAGGGTGACAGGGGGTGTCCCTGGGGGCATGGGAGGGCACCTCTGGGCTCCTTCGGCGCTAAAAAACGGCGCAAAAGCGGTCGTACGTCATTTTTTTGGACCCGCCCACTCCCGGGCGTGAATTTTGCCCGGGAGTATAAATACGACGCACATGCCTCGGAGTCGATTTTTTAGACGTGAACGCCTACCTTGCATCTCATTAATGCAAAGTAGGTGTCCACGCTAAAAAATTACGCAAACTCCATGGACTTTGGCGCTAGACGCGTCTAACGCCAAAGTATAAATATGGAGTTAGTTTTGCGTCGGAATTGCGTAAAAAAAAACGACGCAATTCCGGCACAAACGGAGTATAAATATGCCCCTGAGTGCTCACAGTGAGTGCTCACACTTCAGACTACGCGAGTAACAAAGCACAGCATTAACAGCACAGACCTGATATCGTCAACCCTATTTTGTATAACAAAAGCACTGGACATGAAGGCACTTGAGCCCCTGTCCCTCCTCCACAACACTATTGCAAACATCATTTGTGGTGTAATGTGCATTTAAATGTTATTTACCTTTAAAAGAATTCCCAAAATTTCGCGTAATGTGATGTTTCCTATTTAATTGTACCTTTTAATCAGTGTTTAGTCTCACAGTGTTTGGGGTGTCTGTAACCTCAGCTGCAGCACAGCTGTCAGCCTGTAAGATGTGCCTAGTTTGATGTCTATGGCCCAAGATTGGGACATTTGTAGAAATTGTAATGACATACCCTGTTCAATCTAAGGAAGCAGAGAAAACTCTGAGCTGAACCTGTAGCTGAGAATCTACTCGTAGAGGAATGTAGAAGTGAAGAGAGATGCAGTGTAGATTTTGAGAAATGTTAGGCCATGCAAAATCTCACACCTACACTTTTGTGAACTACCTTTCAACCCTTTCAGTTTCCCCACCTCAACATTTTATCACAATTATCTTTGGAGGAGAAACCACTCCCCCCATCCTTCGAGCCAAAAAGATCTGAAGAGCTTTTGGGTTGCTCCTTATTCTCACTCCAGTGTAGGGCTGAGCTGGATTGTGTTTACCAGGGTTGTTTTTGGTTCCCAGTTTGGCAGTGATTAAAACTCAGTTCCCTTCTATTCTAATGGAGCACCATTATCTTCTACTGTGTGGCACATCCAAGACACTTCCTTTGAAATGAAGATGATGTCGAGGCTGAATTCAAGAGTTTCCAAAGGATGAGCACTGCTACCTGGAGACTCTACTGGACAACAGCCTGTCGGAGTGGATTTCTGTGAGAGAACAGTCAATCATGCGTCAGAAGTTTTACTCCCTAATTATCCTCGCCCTCCTCTTTTTGTACGTCTCATCTACTAGACAGAACATGCACTTTCTTTTTGCAAAATGTATTGATAGCTTACAGAGGCCTTAGAGTCCATCCTTTGCTTGCCATTGGCTGGCTTCAGTGTCACTCTTATTTGCTTGCTTCTTATTCGTTAGGTTGTATGGACTTTCCTTCCTCTGCTTCTGTAGGTCCTTCCTCCAGGGCATGGACACATTACTTGTGTTCATCTACTGTTAATTTTTCACGTGATGCTTTTTTCTTTTTGTTTGAGCACTTAATGAGAGTGAATGTGTTTTCCACCTGTCTCCCTAATGTGCTTCTTTTCCCCTTCTGTACTTCGTGTTGAGCTCTCTCCGTTGCTAGCATGTTTTTCCCCCACCTGCATCCATTGGTCTCTCACCCATTTACATTCCTTCCCCTTGTGTCACGTTGCTCTCTCGCTCTCTCTCTTTCTCTCCCTCTCCCCCCCCTCTCTCTCCATTTGTTTGCTTTCCCCATTTACACTGCATTTTGCTTGAGCTCCACCCTCTGTGGTGCCCCCCCCTTGTTTCTTCCCTCATCCCTGTCCTCCTCTATTCCTCCCTACCCTTATTATTACTTTCACTCCAGGCTCCACATATTTCACCTTTTATGCTTGACTCCCAGAAAAGCTGACGACTGGCTTTGTACAATCCTGCAAGACTTTTAGATCAACTTTGTGGGGGACCAAATACTGCAGCTCCACTTCTAAAGGAGCATGGTGAAGAGCCCTGGGACCTACACACCTTTTATCTGTCTGTATGAAAAGCCTAGTGTTGACCACAGTGTTGAAATTGGGGTAAAAAGCGTGTGGGGAGATCTCTAAAAAGGGGCATGGCCTAAGTTTGCAGTTTGATATAAATGAATAACAAAGAATTTCGAATTGGTAATTAGAAATAGTACATATGTGAGCATCACTATGTGCACACTGGAGAGAGGTCAATGATTGGATGAGCATGTAATCTTAACACTGTTATGGCCCACTGACTCACATTGCCATCAGCCTCAGAGCTCTCATTCGTGCCACATTATGAGCACCCTTCCTGAATGAGAACTCACCCAGACACCTAAATGTAACTCAGCTCACGCGTACCACACTAAAATTGGTAAACCAACAGCTCAACTTTATAGAGACAAGACCTCTTTGCTTTGGCAATACTTAGTAAAGTCAATTCCAATTCCAATACAAAATTTCACCAAAGCAAAGAGAGTTTACAAATGTTAACAAATTTTAAGTTTTTACTTACGTAAAACAGGGGCGTATCTGAGGCCCTGCAGTGCAGTGGAGCACCCCGCACCTTCTGTGTCAGAGGGACCACCCACGGCTAAAGCGATCTGGCTGTAGATTAATTAAAAAGCAACCTAAATGTTGCAAGGTAGTTGTGTAAATTAAACACCAGCTGTGCATGAGGGCAAAGCTTGAAAAGGACAGGACTATGACAGGAGCGGCTCGCGGGGCACAGAAGAGGCGGGGCAGCATGCGGAGGGAATAAACATTCTATTTATTAAATTTAAAAAAACACTTACCTTCTCTGCTGCCGCACCGCTCCTCTGCTGCAGGCAGGCACAGGCTCCCAGCCTGCCCTGCTGCCAATCCTGACTCTGCTCAAAGAAGCATCAGGATTGGCAGGGAGCGCCCAGCCAGGGTGCTCCCAGGCAGACTGGGAGCCTGTGCAAGCTCTCTCCAGCCCCGCAACAGTGTTGCCGGACTGGAGAGAGCACAATTCGCGTGTGTCTTTGGCTGGCCTGAGACGGCCTGCCAAGCATCACTGCTCGTCAACCCCATGGCCCCGCCTCTTTAAATGAAAACAATAATAAACTAGATTTATTATTATTTTCTTTTAAAGGTTTTGCAGCTGCCGCTGCTGGCAGGGGGGGGGCAACACTCCTCTGCCGTAAAGGAGGAGCCGCCCCTGGACTTTCAGCAGATTACTTTCTAAAAGGGCAAAGGAGGACTGACTCAAGCAATTCGGCAGACTTGGTGGGCCTTTTTCCTGCTACCGCTCCGAGGTGGGGTGGGGTGGGCTGGCTACCAGTTAGTTTCACTTTCTTACTGATGCTTCTTCAGAGACTGTATATTTACCACCATATTGTGTTTTGGTGACTATAAAGTGAGACTGGGCACTTCCCCTCCCTAAACTTCTATCCAGTCTATTTTTTACCCACACACTGGCAGCTTGTACGTTGATTCTGAATACTCCCAATCATACCGAAAAAGGAGCAAAAGAAGGTGTTCAAAAAGTGAAACCACCAGCTAGCACAAGCTGCTTACCCAACATAACTGCATTCCGGTATATTTAGTTTTCTATCTTTTAAATATACAATTAGGGATTCCTGTCTGCATAGGGCTTTTGGATAAAAGTCAGGGCTTGCTGAAGGTCACATGACATGCTGCCTCTTAGCTGCTGTGTAGACCCCTACCTTCATGCTTCTTATGCACCACTTTTCGAGCTGTTGCTGTGGTATTCTACAAGTTTAGTGCAAGATGCTTTCATAGCTGTCATCTAAGCTTCACCTTTCATGGAAAGGTTGCTCATTCCTCTTTGTTTCTAATAGTGCATTGCTTTTTTTAGGGATGGTTTCAGTGCTCATTCTTTACCATCCTGTATCTATGTAAAGATGGGGAGTTCTACAGCTGATGCTCAGAGTTTCCATGTTTAGTGTGAGAGAAGCTTGCACATCTGCTGCCCACGATAGACTTGTTTTCATAAGGAGGCCTGCACTGCTGTTCACTATAATGTGCAATTTGTTTGAGAGTAAGTTTCAAAGCTGCTCTCCTGCCTGCACCCTTTCTGTGTGAAGGACACTTGCAATGCTGCTGCTTGTGCTGTGTGTTTTGTGTGTGAGGGAAGCCTGCATAGCTGATGCCTCTGTCATGTGTGTGTGCTACCTGTTTAGTACCTGTTGTGAGTGTGTGTGAAAGAAAGTGACTCCGCTATTGCCAATGGACTATCTCCCATGGGTGTGAGTAACTTAAACTCATCCTGACTACACTGCACCTATTCTATAAGAATCTTCCTCCATTGCTGATTTTGATACTGAAATTCATTAAAAATAACTGAATCCTATGGTCCTATGCACCTTGGCCGAGAGTAATAAATAACCAAGTAGGAGACAGAACGGAGTGTACAGGGACTGACGACGGGTTAGGATTCAGCATGGTGAGAAAAAGACTAAGACAACAAGAGTGAAAATTAAGGGAGAGTAAAGCAAATGAACAGTGAAGGAGAAGGAACAATTGAGTGGAAGCAGAGGAAAGGACCCAGTACGGGGAAAAGAAAAGAGGAGGATACAAGAAGAAGAATGGAGAAAATGAAAAGGATGGGAATACCTAGAATTAGAGGGGAAGCGGTGATAGAATCAAGAAGGAAGCAAGAGCAAAAGACACATATGGAAGGGGAAAATAAACAAGAAATACAAGCTAGGGGAAAACAGGAAAGGATAATGGAAGAGACAGGAAAATACATATATAGAAAGGAACTGATATTAAAAGAACAAAGGAGTTGAGAAAATGAAGTAAGGGGCAGAAAGGATCGAAAGAGTAACATGAAAGGTTGGAGAATGGCAAAGAGCATGAGAGATAGGGCGAAAGTGGAAAACAAAAAGAAAGGGAGAGAGAGGATCAATTGCAAAGTGGTTATGGGGTTCAGATGGGATGGTCTTTGTACTTGCCAGATGTTGAAGGCTGCTGCACATCACACTCTATGTGCTGCTTTGATATCCTGCTGTCCAAGCCTGTAAGAGCTGTGCGAAACAGCCAGAGAAGACCAAATTGACTGTCAGGGTCAGGCAAACAGAAAAAGTGCCTCTCGTGGATTGACAAAAAGTAGAATCATAACTGCGTTGGTGGGTTCAACCGAAGAAGAAGAAACATCTGTAGTGGTTTTGTGATATTAAAATCACACTTGGACTTGGCTATTTCATCTCAAACAGGATCACTACAGCACTTGTCACATACTCCTTATTTGTTTGGATGTTTAGCTTGAGCTTTGGACCCTAGGAAGAGTTGATGAAGTGTTAATATTGGATTCATTGATGTTGATGTACACAGCAATACATTCATATATACAAATGAATTTGCATCACCATTATTAGATTTCCCCATCGTCAACCCTCCATCCTGCTACGTATATGGTCAGGCAGGATCTGAGACCTAAGCCTGAGGTTAATGGCTGATAGGTCACAGGTGGGGTAACACTTAGCAGGTAGGCAAACGCACAAACAGGAGAACTTAGATCAGATCCCACAGATAGGCGCAGCAACACCACAATGGTCTCAAGAGATTGGCCCCAATAAAACACACATGGCCAGAGGGGTGTGCGCATTCCCAAAACACCATAAAGTTAAATGCCAAATGTAGTTAGGAACACACCTGCATTCAGAACACAGCACACATAGTACATGCAGTGACCACGTGCCCCTCAGGCCAGACATCTGTACACATACTCACTGGCTCACACTGTGTCCATGCAAGGTCAAGGCCCACCTGCATTAATTATTTGGAACTGTATTTATAACTCTGTGACAACTGTTTGCCTTCTTGATCAAGATAGGAATATTTTGTATTGCTTTATGGTACTCAGAGAAATGTAGAAAAACCTACACCTCGCTCATGTACTTTGAGAGACAGTCCTCAGATTCCGGTTCTGCACCTGCTCTCTCAGACATAAGGTTGTTTTTTTATCTATAATTGGGATACTTAGTTTATCTGTAAGCCCTTTAGTAGAATTCACAACCTATTCTCAGGGCTTGTAAATTAAATGGTACTAGTGGGCCTGCAGCAATAATTGTTTAATCCACACAAATAGTTTGTGAAACCTATCTGAGGCCTGCAATTGCAGAGTCTTTGTGTGAAGGTTTAAAATGTGACTTTACCTTGGCAGTTAAAAACCCTTTGCTAAGCTTTAAGTTCCCCTTTTCAAACATGTCACCAGTAAATTAAGCCCTAGTTAATCTATAGGCCATGATGCTATGTACGTAAAAGGTAAGAAATATACTTTTAAGCTTTAAAGGAGCTGGTAGTGAAAAATTTGCAAGCTTTTTGTTTGTGATTGTCAGGCTTACTACTCTTATAGGATAACATTAGTAGATACCTTTTACAATACAATAAACTGTAATTCCTGGTTGAGAGGGAGTATAGCTGTTATGTTTAATACCCATGGAATGGAAAGAAACACTGATAAAATCAATTATGTAGATATCCACTTCCTTGAGGTATGTAATATAATAACATATCAACTAATGCCAAATGTATTATGTATTCTGTATTTGGTTTTCAGACAAATACTTGTTTTGAAAGAGGATGATTTACAATGCAAAAGAACAAAAGAGAAGAGAAAAAAGCAGAAAAAACAGTACTAGGTGCATAAAACTGAGATGAAAAAAGGACATGACTGAGAAAACATAGTGGAAAAAAAGAACTGCTGGTAAGAGAACTAAGGAGATTTTTAAAACAGTATGTAGAAAAATGAAAAATGTGGAAAATATTGCAAATAAAAAGGAAGCTTTAATACCAACTCAGAAAGGAAAAGGAGTATGTCATATTCAAAACGAACAAATTTCTAAAAAAATTTAATCTAACAACAATTCAAATGCTCAGAAATATAGGGTAATATAGAATTTGGTACAAAACATAAAGCAGTATAAGAGAAGAAGGCCAGTATAGAAGCAAATAGAACAAATAGAGAGTGCAGTTGATAAGGCATTTGCCGTTAAGTGTACAGTACTTATCTTGATACTAAACAAAATGAAAACTCTGGATAAAACAGTGTTTTCTATGGAAAAAAAAACAAAAAAATGACTTATTAATAAAAATAACTTATGCAAAAGGTTCAAAGGAGAATGGAAGCATACATCTAGTACAGAGGCGTTCTTTAATGAAGCAAGCTACTTACAAGAGAACGCATTACTGCATACAGTTGAAACAACTGGCTGATGCCATGAAGAAACAGATGGTATTCCTGTTGCAAAAGAGGAAATGGATCATAGAAATGTATAGGAGGAGATAACTCTAGCGGTTCAAGAAAGGTGTAGAAATGCTCCGGTGTATAAATGGGACTGCAGTATTATTTGTAGTGTTCATCAGGAATCAATTGATATATTACAAAATGTTCTAAAAACATTTCCAAGTAAAAGTGTGAAGCAAAAAATTGGAATCTTGTAAGGTTTAGATCAATGCGAAGTGAGGGAATACATTATTTCACAAGGGCACTCTTTGGCATGTTTGTCCAAGAAAGTGTGCACAAGCACCTTTCATCATTTGTGAATGTTGGTTGTTCATCATTCAAAAATGTAAAATGTAGTTAGATGACTTTATTGTGTTAAAAGTTCTGCATTGTGTTCAGGACAAATAAACAAAGCATTTATGTACCATATTGTATTGGAGGTATAAAGTGTTTGTGAAGATATTCAGTTACATTTCTTTGGAACCGAGGTGGAGTCTGAACAAATTAAGACGTTGATATGCTCAGCTGCAGAGTACAGAGATTAGTACTGACAACAGCACAAGAAATAGCAAAGTTCAATGCAGTTTCTACAGAGAAACCAAATTATGATTGTATTTGTTGTCAGTGCACTCACTGCAAAGGCCAAACTCGAAATGTTGATGTGTTCTTGAAAAGTGAACAAGAATACAGAGAAAAGTGACTAGAATTTGCGTGCTTGTTTGTAGAAGAACGTTTTGATTGGTCAACCCGCCAGATCATCTGCAAGTACTGCTATGTTAAATTAGAGGACAACAAAAAGCCTGCCAGAGCAGACCATAATAAAATTAGAGGCCACCAAAATGCCTGCAAGAGCAGTACATAATAGGTTAGAGTTGGTTCAAAACAAGAGGAACTTTGATATCGAAATGTATTTGAATCAATATTGGTATAATTTATATATCTTTTTCAAGCTATAGTTCATATGGAATCAAAGACTGGGAAACTGTCACCTACTGAGCTACAGAAATACCTTAAAGGTAGAGTTGTGTACTAACCTTAAGTTGTTAAATGCAATATTGAAACTGTGTATGCAGAGAGAGATTTTGAAGAACAACTTGTCATTCTAGTGAATGGTGTGCCCACAAAAAATCAAAATAATCTGGCAGGAACTAGTAGATGTGAATAATGTTAAGAAAGCTACATTCTGTCTCAAACAGAATAATATGCATTACAAAAATGTAGATGTTCTTGCACATGGAAGTTGCACGGAAGAAGACATTTTTACTTCAAGTGGACAGTTTGAAACAGTTAATAAAAGTAGATATGAACAAATATATGCACACAACAGTATCCATCCAGTGCATTATAAAGAAATCATGGGAGATGTTATTGAGCTGTATCAGATGAAACAAGCAAAAGGAGCTCTAGTGAGTGTGTGGGAGAAAAGTTTAGAGGCTCAATGTTTTCCACAACTGTTTCCAACTGGTGTAAGCAGACGGTATGATGAACACCCTGTGCAAATACCTGCAGCCTAGCATAGGTCAACAAGATTATATTCAGAGGACCCTAGATTTTGACAAAGTATTCCATATATATTCCATCTCTTATTTGAAAGTGGATTGTCTGGACTATCATATGCCGTTAACCATATTCTGAAGACATGAGTTAATCTACAAAATATGTCTCCATAAACTGTGTAGACAAAACTAATAGAAAGGAAGAGAAGTTGGAATACAATTTGATACATCTAATGGCATCCCAGCATGGGAACAGTGAGTAATGGTATCGTCGTCATGGTGAACTTAAGTGTATGTTGCAAAATGTAGGTGCACCAACTTGGTTTGTGACCCTGAGTTGCGCAGAGTATGCATGGGATGAATTACATGACTTTTTGAGAGAAGCCAACAATAACATTAAGGATATCCTTTTGAAGACAGCAGGAGAACTGTGCTCTTTGGATACTGCAAATGTTTGTAGGTATTTTAACCACAGATTTCAAGCCATGCTGTCCTTCATCTGCAAAAAAATACACCTCCTGGAGAAGTCCTGATTTCTTTTGGTGTAAAGAGTACCAAGCAAGAGGTGCTCCTAATATTCATATACTGTTGTGGATAAAAGATGCATAAAAATTTGGAACAGACATGGATGAATCTGTACTTTATTTCATAAAACTGATTGTTACATGTAGCATCCCAAACACAGTGAGCAAAAGGCATAAACAGCCAGTTCTGCATTTTCAATCACATAGATATTTGAAGTACTATCAGCGGAAATACAGAGAAAAAGGAACATTTTACACAAAATGTCATTTTGATTTTCAAGACCTGTTATTTCAAAAGGGAAGAGTCAACAGCTTTTTTTATCTGTAGTGATGTATGCACTTACCCGAAAATCACCCCAAAACACATACAACCTGAGGAGAACAGAGGCTTCAAAATATACTAATGACTACAATCCTGTCATTCTGAAAATGCGGAATGCTAATATGGATATTCAGTTTGTTGCAGACAAATCTATAGCTGTTGCTCGTTATCTAACTTCATAGATAACAAAATCTGAGAAGAAGGAGATGAAAGATATGTGGGACGAGATTTCTACAGAAACTTCTGTTACAAAGAAATTGTAAAGCTTCGGTTTGAAGATGCTTTGACCCAGGGAAATTGGATCCTATAGGAGCTGTGATCTCTTGAGTTCAGCTAGTCTACACTCTAAGTAAAAAAAAATTGTTTGGGTGAGTCTAGGCCTAGCATGTACATGAAATAGAGCATTGAAGTATTTTTGAAGAAATGAACCTCATAGAATTTTAACCATAAAGTACAGACATTGTGAAAACAAGCATGTTGGACACTTACTATTCAAAAAGGAGTCTGTATCTAGAAGATGTTCGTCTTTTTGAAATACTTCAAAACTACAGATATAGAAATAATGTAACAGAAAATATAGATGAAGGTAAATTTGCAGTGGTTGGTTGTGATGGTTGTTTACAACACATCAAAGGCAGTCTAAATAACCTTAGAAAACTGACTTGGCAGACATCTGAAAAAGAGAGTTTTTCTATTTGGCACTTCTACGGCTGTTTACGCATTGGTGTTCTGAATCACAATTACTTGGAGAGTTTGACTGCTATGAAGACTCTTTTAATGCTGCAAAGAATAACATTCAGTATTTCCTACCTCTTTTAAAATGTTAAATGTGACATTGAGTGAGAAGAACTGCTGCTGAGATAGCTAAGGAGAGTTCACAAAGCAGCCACATTTCAGGTCCTCTAAATCAAGATCCACTTAGAAAGCTATTAATTGACAATGAAGCTGCCTGTGCAATAAATGAAGTGGAGATTGTAATGGAATAAGCAAGACAGGAAGCAAATGATTTGAAGGAGTTGGTTGGATAACTAAATATCAAGCAAAAAGAAATATATACGGAGGTGAAAGCCAGAGTTGAGCATGAATTGCTCCATGATAAGAAAGAGTGTACATGCATATCATTTAAGCCTCTACTGTTGTATGTCAGCAGTCAAGCTGGTGCAGATAAACATTTTTAAAACAATATCTCACTGGTTTTCTACAGAAGACTACAGAGTATAATTTGTCATGTGTAGTTATTGCATTCACTGGATTAGCTGCACACAATATTAAAGGAATTACTTCACATAGACTTTTGATGCTACCCGTGGAACATGACAACAAACTGGAATACCAAATGTTATCTAGTGAAGATTGCCATGCAGTGACAAGAATGTGTTAAAAAGTTAAAACTTATAATCAATGATTAGGTGAGCATGGTCCCAAACTTAATTCTTGCCTTTATACATTTGAGAATGCAACAGATTCTGAGAACAGACTGTGATGTCCTATTGGGAGAAAAAAACTTGATTGTTTTTGGAGATCTACTACAACTTGTATGTGTCAAAGGTTAGACTGTGTTAAAAGCACTGGTTCATGATGAAACTTGGCATTCTTTGGGAGGCACTGGAAATGTGAGTATTTGGTTATACTTATAATACAAAGAATTACTTAGGAATATGCGACAAACTTCTGAAGTTGAATATGGAAATATTCTGATGGATATTAAGTTTTCTTTCAAAAGAATTCTTTCAAAAGAGGGAATGCATCTGCTTGAAAGATGGCTTCTTAAAAAACAGTTTCCAATGAACAAGACAGTAGCAGAGCTAATGTTCACTTTCAAAGAAGATGGAAAACCAGTTGTGTGCCTAGTGCCTACACTGCAGGAGTATGCCTATTTCAACAAAGAATTGCTGGAATTAGAGAAAGAAACAAAATTGCAACTGATGGCAATGGCCACAATGGAAAACTAGGGAGTGACAGTATTCCTAAATAAAAAGTTACAAGCAAAACTGGATTAATTGGAGCTGTCTGTCTCATGAACTTCCGGATTGGAGAAATGTTTAAGTGGTTGCAAGAAATGTAGAAAAATATTGAGACAAAATGTAAATGTTGAGGGAGGATTAGTTAATGGTGCTATGGGTAAGGCTATTGATTTCATGACCTTTCCCAATTGGAATGTGGTGGAATTTTTGGTGATTACATTTGATCAGATTGATAGTGTAAAGCAGACTGTAAGGTTCATTGTATGTTTTTTGCTATTGAAAGACTTATTTGTGAGACAGAAACAGGTTCCAGTTTCGCTATCATATGCTAAATATCAAGGTTTAAGTGTAGATGCAGCATTTATTAATACTGGTCATACAGTGTTTAAGTAAGGTATATTATATGTAGTTTTGTCTCAGGTTAAGGACATAGGGGGTCATTATGACCCCGGTGGTCGGCGTTAATGTGGAGGAAAGTACTGCCAACAGTCTGGCAGTACTTTTCTCTATATTATGAAATTGGTGGTTTGGCTAAAGCCAAACCGCCAATGTACCACAGGGCTGCCACGGCGGTAACGATCGCTGGGCTGGAGACTTCACTCTCCAGCCCAGCGGACCTCACTTGCCTGCCTGCCAGCGGGATTATGACCCCGCGTACTGCCATGGTTTTCGTTGCATGCTTACCACCACGAAAACCATGTCCTTTCCCTTCCCTGCCACTGATAGGGGTCTTCCCCCCCCCCTTCCAGGCTTCCCCTGTGTCCCCTTTCCTCTCCAGACCCCCCTTCATACATGCACCTCCGTTCACACATGCATACACACCCATTCTAACATTCATACACGTATGCATATATCCATTCACACAGACACATCCCCACTCACTTACATACATACACGCAGACACGCATTCACACATTCACACAACTCAACATACATGCACTCACACATCCATACATGCACAATCACACAACACACAACACACACCTGCATCCATGCACGTACAGACATACACTCCCCCACACACACACAACACCCCCCACCCCCCTCCCCTGTCAGGGCACCCGACCTACCTGTATTTAGCGGGTCCTCCGGAAGGAGACGGGACGGGCGCTGCTGCCAGCAGCAGCGTCCGCCAGCAGAACACCGCCAGGCTGAATTATTCTCATAATACGTCCGGCGTCGGTCTACTGGTGTGGTGCTGCTGCTGGCAGCAGAGCCACCTTACCGCCATCTGCCGGCATGGCCACAGCCGGATTTGCACCATCCTACTGGTGGAAATCCGTCTGTGGTCATAATCCGGCAGGCGGCTGGTAGCCGCGACAATGGTCTTTTGGCAGCCGTCGCCACAGCGGTAGGCGGTTTTTACCACGGGGGTCAAAATGACCCCCATAGTCCGGTTTGTATCTACTTCCTCTTGATGACGGGAAAGTAAATTCAGATCCAAGTTGTGTAAATGCATAAAATGCATTAGGAAGTCTTTATGCTACTCATTTAGGACAGAGTCCAGTTTATGAAAAACACACCATCTGTATAAAGTAGTAACGTTCAAAGCAGTATAGTGATGTTGTTGAGAAGAAAAAAAAGAAAGAGAACAAGAAGGTTGTTAAGAAACAAAAAAATGACAATAAGGGAGATATTGTTTGTTACCAGTTGTCAAACTCCTCTGGTGTTACCTGCTATGCTAAAGTTGTTCTAAATGTACTTTTTGAATTACTTCATTTTGTACATGCTGTTGAACAGAAGCGACAGAAGGCATTGTCTTCTGAACTGTGTGGTTTGTGGCAATGTTTGGGTAGTTTTAGAACTAAACTCTATTGTGCATCATACATTTGAGACCTTGTTGATGTATGTACTGGATGTGCACAATTTACACGAAACACTCAAGCGGACGCACATAGTTCATAATGGCAACGTTTGGTGTTTTAGAAAAAGAGGCAAGAGCTGTGGATGATTTATTTGGGCTTAGTTACTCATGGAACCATAAGTGTGAAGATTGGTCACACACAACAAGTACAGAAATAGATTCAGAATGTTTTGTTTAATCATCATTACCAGACTGAAAAACAGTGAGCTTGGACTGATTGTTGAAACAAGCTATACAAAACAATACTTGTCCAAATTGCTCAACAGATCTTGTCTCAATATTACATTTACAAAGAAGGAGCAAGTATCCGATTATAATGCTACAACAATGCAGAGCAGATACATTATCAGTATTCATGACATCATATGGCCTACCAGGAGTGATGTCTCTATAAGGATTTTGTATACACCGGTGTGCTTTGAAGCTCTCCTTTTCAGCATACATTTTTTTTAATTAGTAGAGCAAGTACAGGTAAAATATTTGTTTACAAAAATTTTAGTGAGTGCAATGCAAAATGTTACTTAATTGCAATGACAGTGTACAGTTTTGGGATTTTTTTCTACAATCTATCTATATGATTGTTTATTCCCCACTGTTCATGGATGATTCTTTATACAGTACATCTTTTATGGTGTATAAGTATAGAACCTGAGAACAGTAAAAAAGGGGAAATGAAATGTTTATTTTTACTGCAACATAGCATTACAGCATAAGAAATGTGCAGTGATTTATTTTTCGTATTATGAAGTTATGCAATCTAGAAATTGTAAATTTATTTTGTAATTTTATAAATTGTAATACTAATTCATAGTTGTGTTTTTTTCTTTTTATACAACTCAATAGCACCATCTACTGGAGTGATGTACTTTACTAATTAGTTCTTTCAGTGTTGTTCCATAACATAATATTTTCAGAGTTCACACCGAGGAACACACCGATAAAGCCACTGACACATCCAGGCACACACTGATACAGCCACTCACACACCTAGCCACATACACCCACCCAGACAAACACTGTTACAGCCACTGACATACTCAGTCACACCGATACAGCCACCAAAAACCCAGCCAAACACCGATACAGCCACTGACACACCCACCCAAACACTCATACAGCCTCTCAAACACCCACTGATACACCCAGGTACACACCGATTCAACCAATCATACAACCACTCACACACTAATACAGTCACTTGCTCAACCAGTCAAACACAGATTCAGTCACTCACACGCCCACCCATACACCAATACAGCCTCTAAAACACGCAAGCAAACACTGATAGAGCCAGTGACACACCCAGCCACACACAGATACAGCCACTTACACACCCAGCCAAACACCAATACAGCCAGTGACACACCCAACCAAACACCAATACAGCCACTGACGCACTCAGCCAAACCCCACACAGCCTCTCAAACATGCATACACACACCGATATTGGCACTGACACACCCATGCACACTGATACAGCCACTGACACACTCAGCCACACACCGATATAGGTACTGAAACATCCAGGCACACACCGATGCCGCTAATCACACACCGACTCACATACAAATACAGTCACTTTCACACCCAGTCAAACACTGATACAGCCACTTATCCACTCACCAAACACTCTCAAAAACCCAGGCAAACATGGATTCAGCCAATGACACATCCAAACACACTTCGATGCAGTCACTGACACCCCACCCACTCACAGATACAGCCACTTACACACCAAGCCAAACACCAAAACAACCACTGACACACTCACCCGAACACTGATATAGTCACTGAGACAGTCAGTCACACACTGATTCAGTTACTGACACACAGCCACACACTGATGCAGCCACACAAACACTCACAAACCCATACAAAGAACGAAACAGCCAGTCAGTCAAACAAACTATATAGACATACAGAAAAATATATTCACAGATTCGTTCACAAACATGTAGCATATAGTTTGCCTTTCTTTAAAGCAGAAAAGGTGGTTCTAACAGAAACCTTAGTTTTTTTGCAAAAACAGCAACTGTGAAAAATAAACTGTGAAAACAAAACACACAGGGCCAGATGTATCAAAGCTTTTTGCATTCGCAAACGGTGCGAATGCCCGTTTGCGAATGCAAAAAGCCATTTCAGAATGTATCAAAGGCATTCTGAAAGCAATTTTAAGGAATCGCTAAAATAGCGATTCCTTAAAATTGCGACCCTGTTTAGAGAGTCTTGAGATCTTTTAGCATGGAACTAAAATTATGTGAGTATTTTTTTAGACGTACCCCTTGATAAGAACTTTCTCAGAGAGTACATTGCACCTGCTTTGGGATGACGTATTTCTCACCAGAGAGAATGTGAAAGTGTTTCCACACAATAGATTCTTTTTTAGGTGCAGAATGATCCTAATCAGAAGAAGAGTCTGAGGAGTGGTGCTGCTCCAGCTGCTGATTGCTGGAAAATGCCTTTTTCAAACAGTTGACAAAAACACCACATAAAAAACAGTTACAGATCTCTGTGTACAAGAGGTCAACGGAAGAACCACACCCAAAGGAAAACAACTGGAAGGGACTTCCTCTACAGAAGGTTGAAAGGTGTTTAAACTAATGAAATCCTTTTCTTTCTTTGTCACATGGGATTGGCAGTGATGTTGACGTGACGTCATCACAAATCTGTACATTTGTAATAAAACAACCTTCTAATGTACAATTACTTACTATAATTTAAGTTTTCATGTCATTGCAATAAATCACTAACCTTAAACATGATTTTTATAGTGTACATATATGTTTTTAGGTATTGCTAAAAATCACACCGAATCTGCTGTACAGATCGGGATGGCCCGCGACGGAGTCACAAATCCCAAAAAAGAAAAAAAAAAAACTAAGCCACCAGTATTTTGTTTTTCACTCACTGGAGCTGCTATGGACAAGGGATGGAATAATGGAAGCAGGAGGGGAGCAGACAATAAAACTAGGAGGATAGCAAGAAAAAGCATGTTGCTCCCTGCTGCGCTAAGGTGGCTCTTGCGTCTTCCTCTACTCTTCATACTTTACACACCAGGATGCAAATGCAGGCTTATAGTTTCAGCTCTCAATACTATTTCTGTTAAAAGGTCATTACATTTTTTCAGGCTGTGCATCTTTTAAAGCCCGCTTTACTATTACATACAAGAAAAGTGTGGCATTTTTGACATGGATGTACTTATTTCACACTTAGTACACTGTCTCTCAACTTATCACAAGTAAGGCATTTGAATGTTACACATAAACACACTCCACACAAGGGAATATCACCCATAAAGACTCAGAACACTATGGGCCTGATTACTACTTTGGCGGATGGGGTTAATCCATCCCAAATGTGACGGATTTCCCACCCACTGTATTACGAGTTCCATAGGATATAATGAACTCGTAATACAGCGGGTGGGATATCCATCACATTTGAGACGGATTAACCCCCTCTGCCAAAGTTGTAATAAGGCCCTATGTTTTAAATAATTAAAGTTATCACAACAAGCCCCAGAGAACCAACAGTTTATCTGACTTTAGCCCCTACTTACTTTATTCTCACGCTGGACATGGAACGTTATAGTTAGGAATTAATCTTTTTTTTTCAACCATAGAAATTCACTGAAAAAACGGTTACAGGGATGTTCTAGTTAGGAAATATAATCTAAAAAAAACATAGAAATTCACTGAAAACCACAAAGGTTAGAGGTACATTATAGATAGGCGCAGATTTTTAAATGAATAAAACCACAGAAATTCAGCAGTTATAGTTACCTGAACAAACTATAACTTACGCCGCACCCTGCACTGCTAATGACTTGACATATTAAATCATTCATGACATGGTCAGTGACATCACTGATGACATCTGAAATGACATCAGTGATAACACAATCCACTTATGTAAACTTCAATATTCTTATTAAAATACCATTTGGATTTTTTAAAATTAAGAAAAAGACACATGTTAAATATGTCTATGCTAATAGGAATTAATTGTTGCAAAACGGTAACAGTGGTACCTGTAAATTGATTGAAAGTTAGATAGACACCTCCCATGACATAGCTGTTCGGCAAACTGTTGAGATTCTTTTTTATTTTCAAAAACAAATTCCCACAGCGTGATTTTGTTTTTGAAAATAAGCAATGACCCCCTCGCCATGTTTTTTTTTGTCCTTGGCTTTGGGTCATTTTGTAGATTTAACACCAGGTTTTATCGCAGTGATGAACAGTGAAAACTTGGCATTTGTTCGCCTACTCTAAATAGGGTGGGCGGACAAACAGCAACACCTCGCATGGCCTGTACTCTGTCGGGCTGTTGGAGGTGTATGTTGGTGGCAGAGATGATGTGGTCTCGGCCGTCGACATACTGAATGTCTGCCTGTCACTAAATTTGGTGGGTGGACCTTCAGGTTCATAGAGAGGGTACTCCAACATGTTTGAGACTGAGTACCCTCTCTGCCAAACTCTACATTGGGCCTTTGTTACTAAGGATTAGTAAGTGCCTTTCTGGTATTCTAAAGCCAAATGACTGTCTTTGCCAACATGTGTTTTTAAAGCTACTGTATAGCTTTGACTTGATGCTCATTTTATTGTATGTGATAATGGGTCTTATCATATCCAAGTTTCAAGCCTTCTGCTTCATCCTGGGTATAATCTGACTGCTAAACCCAGCCTTGAAGCATTAGAAATACTAAAGGAGAGCAAGGCCAATCCAACTGGACTGCAGTGGTATAAAATATCCTGAGACACAAGAGGTAAACAACATCCAGGATCAGACTAAGGGCCTGATTTATAGTTTGACAGATAGGTCACTCCGTCACAAACATGACAGATATCCCATCTGCCATATTACAATCTTCATAGGCTATTATGGGATCTTAATACAGCAAATGGGATATCAGTCATATTTGTGATGGAGTAACCCCCTCCACCAAACTCTAAATCAGGCCATAAGTGTTAAGAGCTGCCTGTCCTTGACAGTGACAAATTTGAGTAACCTTCAGATGAGCATGGTTCATCCAATCATGCCACAGGATCTTCCTCTTGCAGTCAGCTCATATGGAACTTCCCGAAGGATACCTTGGGGACAACTGTGCAAGGTAACATTTGTGCCCTCTACGTTATTAGACTTGAGTGCTCATAAAAAATGAGACGTTTTGCTGGACCTGCTAGACTTGTCAACGGAGTGGCAAACAAGGGATCCTCTTGTTCTATGGGCAGTAGTTGGAGTTTCCTCTAAGAAAGAAGATATTTGCATTGGCGGTCGACCTAACTCTCCAAAAACCTATAAGAGAAATATAAGGTTGGTTGTGATACACTACGTCATTAAGTATGCAAAGGTTATACCTTTATGAATGTGATGTAACTTGCAAATTCTCTGCTTCATATCATCTGGAAAGCAATGGGATTGTAGGGCATCTAAATTAAATGCTGGAGAGCATGATTGGTGAGCATGGAGCATTTGCATAGGAGTGAACTACAACTTGAGTAGAAAGTATGATATTCTTGTGGCATTCTCACATTTGAGGAGCTATATGAAGGAGTGAGCCTCAGTTTGTTTAGCATTTATTGGGATTACATGTACATGGCAGCCTTATGTTGGAGAAAGATGATGGGGCAGGAGGCCTAAGATCCCCAACACCTCACAAGGTAGATTATGTTCTGGGTTCAAAGTAGAAGATAGACCCGTTGAGTCATAAGGTGACAGCCAGCCTGCATGTAAGGGAGGAGCTTGAAGAGAAATATTCTGGCCAGAAGGTAAGCTTTACTTGTTACCATGTGATCCATAAAATCCTGATCTTCAACTCAACTGTGGCACGTGCTGTGGTGGGTAATGACTGGATGTGCACACTATTTTTAAAAGTATCAGTGATTGTAACACTACCTAGCTCACATTAGAGCAGCCAGGCAGCCCTATGGGACATTCCACACCAAATGATGGAAGACTTACTATTAGATAGTGCTTATCACAATATTTATTAAGGCTGTTGTCTAGGATAAGGAGAAAAGTAACCAAAAGACCTGAAAATGATGGTTCAGTGGAAAGATTGTGGGGGTCATTCTGACCCTGGCGGTCCATGACCGCCATGGCGGAGGGCGGCGGAAGCACCGCCAACAGGCTGGCGGTACTTCCTGGGCTATTCTGACCGCGGCGGTAAAGCCGCGGTCAGAAAAGGGGAACCGGCGGTTTCCCCCTGGCCCAGGGAATCCGCCATGGCGGCGCTGCTTGCAGCACCGCCATGGGGATTCCGACCCCCTTCCCGCCAGCCTGTTTCTGGCGGTGTCCACCGCCAGAACCAGGATGGCGGGAACGGGTGCCGTGGGGCCCCTGGGGGCCCCTGCACTGCCCCTGCCACTGGCATGGGCAGTGCAGGGGCCCCCTAACAGGGCCCCACAAAGATTTTCACTGTCTGCTTTGCAGACAGTGAAAATCGCGACGGGTGCCACTGCACCCGTTGCACCCCTGCAACTCCGCCGGCTCCATTCGGAGCCGGCTTCCTCGTTGCAGGGGCTTTCCCGCTGGGCCGGCGGACGGCCTTTTGGTGGTCGCCCGCCGGCCCAGCGGGAAAGTTGGAATGACCGCCGCGGTCTTTTGACCGCGGTGCGGTCATTCGGCGGTAACCGCATGGCGGGCGGCGACCGCCGCCCGCCGCGGTCAGAATGACCGCCTGTATTTCTCCCATGTAGGACTGAGGTGAGGTGTTCTGCCCAAATGTTCTCACTTACTCTTGGTTTGTTTCCACTTGAGAGAATTGGCTAAAATGTTGAATCTGGGAGTGATAAGGCATTCCTAACATCTATATACCAATCTGGTGATCCTATCTCCGCAGCAAGGTGATGGACCTATGGTTATCTGGAGAGTCCTGGTGCTTCAGTGATGTGACCAAGACTGACATCTCGCACCTTGGGTGACCATGCATTGCCCATCTACTCATTTTATCACTCTGACTAACCCAGTGCGTATCTTGCTTTGGGTGGCTCCTAACACAAGCCACCTTTGGGTGTCCCATGTAATATGAGATGTCTTACTCCCCAAAGATTTATAGACTCTGTTGGAGATAGATGATCACCCAAGGTGTGCACCCACCCAGAGCAAAGGAGAATACTGTGCATCTTGGCAGGCTATGAGTTCATTGAAAGTTGATAGCAATCTAATTAATGTGAACTCAGTTTACTTTTTAATGTATTTTGTCAATGTATATTCCATTTCACAAACAGGCCATGTTCTTTAATCACAGCCATTTTATATTCCAATATTTTGCTTAGGCCAGCACAGTACTTGCGCTTCTAACATATTTAGACTCATTTTCGCATTGGCACTTGTAAGCTCCACACATGACTAGCGCAGAACCTTAGAAATGTATTTTATCTGTTTCTTTTGAAGGTTCTCTCGATACCCTTCTTGAAAGAAGGCCGACAAGAGCCTCGATTCCCACTGTCGAACTTTCAGTTTCTCTCCTTTGTATCTTTTCCTTTACTGTATATGAGGCAGAAATGCATTAAAAAAAGGTGTTGAATTGTGAGAGGTTAGCGTTTCATGTTCATTTACCCTAGAAGGAAAAGCCCTGTCTCATTGAGTACTTATTTTTGATATTTTTGCTTTAATGAACATGTTTTAGACTTTGGGTAGACATGAAGACACAGTTTTTCTTTAATTTTTCCTAGGTCTGTTGTGTTTAGTCAGTACTGTTTTTTCAGGAATAAAATTCATTTATTGCCTCACAAATGGGACCTCTCTCCTGCACGTTGGGGTAATTGTACGTGAAATGAGTAGGTATCCCCATATGATGTGTTTCCCTGAGAGAGCGTTCTCTGCCTCTCTCACTGCATGCAAGATGCTGTCCATCTCCCCTACCTCTCGGCAATGGGATTGTAACTAAGTGTTGTGTGTGTGTTGGTTAAATACCCAAAGAGTATTAATGATGCAGGAAGGGTCACTTTGTATATCTAGGCATTCCAGCTTGAGCAGTTCACAGCAAGCTAGGCTAGAGAACCACAACAAAAAGACACTGGGAGTTGAGACTGATAGAAGGAAGATAAAGGCTGCTGAGCAACTTTTTCTCACCGCCACAGCTATGCCCTACCAGGTTAGAGACCCACAGCTTCATAAACATCCTCTCTTTGGATGAGAAGTGGCTAACAACAAATTCACACCTTGGGGAAAGTATTATGGGATGCCCTGCATCACCATGGAATCTGACACTACACCTAGCACTGTTAATATTTTGGGATTACGGAGATGCTGAACAATATACCATGGAAGATTCACTTGAATTGGATTGGTTCCCCATAAATGTTTGACTTTAGCTTTGCACATCAGTGAGCAGTTTACTCCTCAATGACTTCCTGGTTTGGCAGTTCATGCTGGACTATTCCTAATGATCAGGGTTGACTCTGATTTGCATACGGCTGGGTCCAAACTGAAGTGGCATGGTGGAGAAAAGAACAATAGGTTGGAATGCTACCCAGCAATTGCCAGAGGTTAGACTTATTGCAAGCATTCCTTCCATCATCATTTGTGTCTTTTAGCCCTTCTCTAACAATGTAACTATATCAAAAATGCCATGATACTCAAACATTGTGGCAAAAATATTGTGGTACTAAATATCAAGTTTAAGTGCTTACAATGTTAACTACAGAAATATCATCTATAAAATATCAAGGTTCTAAATGTCTAGATTATCTAGTTAAGTATATCTGTTTAAAAGTATTTAAAATATAATAACAACTTTTTTGTATAAAAAAATGAAGGTCATACATGTTATAAAAGTAATAACTAAAATTGATTTATAGAAAAAACTAACAAATAACATCTAAGTAAAATTTGTTTATCCAAAAACAATTTTTACAGTCAACTAAAAAGTTGAAATAAAATACACTTTATAGAAACTACATTTAATATAAAAGTTGAAAAGCAATTAAAATTATATAATACTATAACGAAATATTTACAATTATTTTGTAAAAATTAATTATTAAAATATGCTATTACTCAAAAAGGTTACCAATTAAAATACAAATATAACATTACAATAACGTATACTGTAAAATGAACTCATAAAAATATACTAAAAACCAAAAATAATACAACAACAACAATTTAAATGAAACCTAAGGAACAGTAGGGAAAGCGTTGAACTTTGGGGGAGGAAGTGTTCAGATTCGCTATTCCCACTCCAACATATGCAACAGGTAAGTGTTGAAAACTATATAATAGTTATTATAAAAATATTTAAAATCATAACACAACAAATATAAAAATATGAAAAAAACAAAAGTTATTTTATAACCATTTCTGTAAACAACAAAAACTCTACTAAGATTCATAAAGAAATAACAGAAACTATTTCTATAAAACTGATCAATTTAAACTTTCTTTTCTAATTAAAAAACACAATAAGTTTTACAATAAAAACACTTTCCACCTTACTCCACTGCACCACCAACAATCCACAAAAAATATGATGTGATACTGAAAAAACGTCACAACATACACTAAAACAGTATGGGGGTTACTACAACTTTGGAGGAGGTGTTAATCCGTCCCAAATGTGACGGATATACCACCAGCCGTATTACGAGTTCCATAGGATATAATGGACTCGTAATACGGCTGGTGGCATATCCGTCACTTTACCGTCACTTTTGGGACGGATTAACACCTCCTCCAAAGTTGTAATAACCCCCTAAATCTTTAAAAAACAAAACATTATAGATTACAACAATAAATACATTAATGTGATCAATTATCTAATTTATATATTTAAATATGCAATTATCCAATAAAAATAAAAACAATTTTAAATACTTAATGATAAACTTATAATACATTTAATCAATTGAAAATACATTAAACAACAATTTTGATAATCAAAATTAATTAATGTAACAATTAAAAAGTTTACATAATTATTAATCGAATTAACTACCTACATTTTGCAAATGTAGAAAATATACTTAAAAAATGCTACATTTATTTTCAAATGCATTCCCACCGTACTCCTCTGCAAATCCAAAAACATGCCAATAACTAAAAAAACAAACTAAAAATCAACACTTTAAAATTAGTACCAAAACAGTAAAACAGCTACTAAAAAAAGTACATATTAATAACCTAATGCACGTAAATATTAAAACATTACAAAATAATATGACAATTATATGATATATACCTTTGTTTGAAATTGATATTAAACACTTAAAGACAATGGGACTCTTAAGGGAGCCAAGGCCAATACCGTAGCATACCAACACTATCTGAATGTGCACTGTCTGCTTTCAGACAGTGCGCATTGCATGGGCATGGGCAGTGCAGGGGCCCTCTGTTGCCCCAGGCACTGGCTTTCCAGCAGCCTTTCAATGGTGGGGTGGCGGCCATGGAAAATCTGGCAGAAAGATGAGTTGTAATCAGCATGGCGGTGCTGAGTTCAGTGCTGCTGTGGCTGAGTACAACGCAGACCACCATCAGCCCACCGGGAAAGATGTTCCTGGCGGGACAGTGGTACCTTGGCAGGCAGATCCTCAGACTGTCACACTCGTAATGAGGCCCAATATTCTTACCTGCAATATTCTGCACCACAATGTTCATGTCAACAAGATATTTTTTTCAGGAAATTGGTGTCTGTAGATATTTTTGAGATTATATTTATGCCGTCACCATTTTAGTTTGTTCCTCAGCAGAATGAAATGTTCTGTTGGGCTACTGGTACATCCAAAGTGCACGATAGGCATTAGGGATAGTGTTGACTCCAACTCTCCAGACTATGTGGAGAATACCAATGAGTGGTGGCCTTTTGTTACTGTAAGGATAGCAGCCTATTTACCTGTAACTCTGTTGGATGTCTACTGACCCCTCTTATGTAAATTCCATTTGGTCCCAGATAACTAGGTTCCTCCAAATACCTGTCTGCGTATAGCATGCGATTTACTTGCAAGTGGAATGAATGGAAGACGTGTTATATGAGTGGTGTTTCCTAACACGGTAGATTCTATGCAGCACCAGATAGTAGTGCCTTGCACCAGAGTTGCTGGAGATGTAGCCCTGCTCATTCTTTATTTGTTCAAGGCATTCCATAAGGTATACTATGATTTGGTACTTAACCATCTAAGGACAAAAGACCACAGATGATGAGGTCCTAATGGTTCAAATCTTTGTTAAATGTTTTGGTCGATTACAGTCGTCTGGGGTTTACATGTGAGTTAACCCCACGGTCAACATAATTATGCCTATTTTTCATTGTATTTATCAAAGACACTTTTCCCCATTATTTGGATTAGAAGTGTGAACTTGGTCTCTTATGTAGGTAACACACAAACTTATTAGGGGGTCATTCCGACCCTGGCGGCCGGCGGTTTGCTGGCGGGAACACCGCCAACAGGCTGGCGGTGTCCCGCCAGCATGTATGACCGTGGCGCAAAAGCCACGGCCATACCGCCGGCCCCTCCATTTTCCCACCAGGTTTCCGCCTGGCGGTCATAATCCCCAGGGCAGCGGTGCAAGCACCGCTGCCCTGGGGATTATGAGTCCCCGACCGCCAGCCTGTCCGTGGCGGTAGACACCGCCATGGAAAGGCTGGCAGTAAGGGGATGCACGGGGCCCCTGGGGGCCCCTGCACTGCCCATGCAGTTGGCATGGGCAGTGCAGGGGCCCCCAGGCGTAGCCCCGTCGTGCATTTCACTGCCCGAATTTCGGGCAATGAAATGCGCGACGGGTGCTACTGCACCCGCTGCACATCAACATTGCCGCCGGATCTATTACGAGCCGGCGGCAATGTTGATGTGCCATTTCCGCTGGGCCAGCGGAAATGTCGGAATAGGGAGGCATGAATACCGCTGGCAATGGCGGTATTCTGTCTCCCCCGGCCTCGGTGGTCTGAAAAAAAGACCGCTGAGGTCGGAATGACCACCTTAGTCTCTCAAAGGTCTGCAAGATTACTTTTTAATGTTGAGAAGTAGTTAAAGAGCAGTTATGGAGCAGTAGTTTGGTAGATGAACAACTGTAGCCACATACTCAACTGAGATAAGACTGCGGTCCTCCTTTTGGGATCCAGTTTGAAACTCCAAATTTCTGATAAACTCCCTCAACTCCCAGCTGTTTAAGTTTCTTAGTCTATAAGAGATGAAACTTAATCTACCATACATTTGAAAGAATCATCACAAAATTTAACAATTGCATTAAAAACTCTAAGATTGATCATGCTAACGTATTAAGGGCTAGACTCTAAAAGGCTCAAAAACATAAATACAAGGTGCACAAAGTTTGGTATCACATATTGTGTTCAGTTTGGATCACTACAAGGGTTACTTGTAGAATGTTTGGTATTTAGTTGCCTTCATGGAAGTGCCTTAGTCTAGCTGTAGGAAAAAAAATCAAGAATGTACCCCATCACAGTCCTGACTCAAGAAATCCCAGTCTCTTACACGTTCCAAGAACTAAACTTCATTGAATGGGAGATCACAAATTTGTTGTTAATATGCCAATGATCTGAAATCCACTGCCTATTTAAATATGTGAGTTGAACTCTCAGCTAACTTTCTTGAATGGTCTAAAAATGTTCTCTATGGGTTTGGCTCCCTCATGACTTCCTGCTCTGCTGCTCATTTTTGTTCAGATACTACAGGATGTTTTTAGTATTTTATAAATCATGGCACAGAGAAGTAATTTAGTTTGTGATGTGCATTGAATAAATAAATACATACACCCAGAGTCCATGTCTTTAGGTCAGCCGTTTTGGTCTGAGACCTCAGTGACCCTCATAGGGGGTTTCACCATTTCTGAATTTTGAAGTGCAACCTGCATTCATCCTACCCACAAAGCAAGGAACTGGCTTTGCTCCCAGAGCAGCCCTATTGCCTGATGTTCACATCAACAGCTCAGCCTTTCTTGGGAAAGTGTCTGACTAAATTCAATTTCTCAAGCTACATCTTGTCTTGATCACAACTTGTTACTCCCCTCCCTTCACTGCAGGAAATGCATGAAAAGTATTACAAAGCATCCCATTGCTCTAGTTGTCAGAGTTATGGATTTTAAAGTCAGTGCGCCTATCGATTGGACAAAGATTCCACTAGTGACCCCAATAATGGAAAAATCCCATACCTCCAGAGCCATGACTTTATATTCATCTTGACTTGGAGTTGAAGTTCTACAGGAGCAGCTGAGAGAAGTATTAGCTACAAGGCTCAGGACGTTGTGACTGCTTTTGGCTCCAGGCTTTCTTTACTAATAATTTGCTTGCATGCTGGCACATGAGTACACCTTATGCTGTTAGATTCTGTTGCATCCGATGGGGACATCTAGCCACTGGGACAATTTTGTGATTGTCCGAGTGCAGATCTGGGTGCATTCTTGCTTCCCTGAGGATAGTGTCACAGTCCTTAAAGTTGAGAAATCTAGCAATCATTGGTCGTCTAGGTCCTCTCTGCAGGGGTCTGGGTGCCAGCACCCTATGGGTGTGCTTGATGGCAAATCAAGGGGACAGCCATTGCTCGGGCACCCAGGATCTGATCCAGTGCTCCAGAAACTCAACCACCTGGGACTTTTCCACTCCTTCCGGCAAGCCAATGAAACACAAGTTGTTGCGTCTTGTGCAGTTTTCGGCATCCTCGTCTCTATGGTGAAGCTCACCAGTACGGGTCAGCAGTTGGTCCACTTTGGTTTTAAGGTCTGTGATTTTGTCTTCTGCTATGGAGACTTGGTCTTCTACCTCTTTGATGCAGACCACTGCTGTTCGCAGGTCTTATCACAGTAGGCCCACATCCTCCCGTACTTCACCAATTTTTGTTTCAAAGTGTGAGGATTGAATGGCTTGCAGGATTGTGTCCAACCCTTCCAAGACAGGGGTTTCTGATGGCATGCCACTCATCCCTTGGGAGGCTGTCTGTGTGGTAAACTGGTCAATGTGCTGCTGGGACGCTGGTGGCTGTCTGTTAGTTTTGTCTTTCCCCATGATGTGCCTATGAGCCTTGGGCGCCATGTCCCCCCAGGTACCTCTTCTGGGTCGCACACAGCAGGGCTATCACTGCTGAGGCTTGGGTGATTGTCACTAACCGCATGGGAGGCGCTCTAGGGCCCAGTCACGAGGGACCGCATGGTCATCAGGGATCAGAGGGAGGGAAAAGGGGTGGCAGGCGAGGAAAGGTCTCCACGAGACTTGGGAGTGGAGCACGTCTCACACAACGTCTGCGGCTCACTCCTGTTCAACCAGCACTCCTCCTCAATCTCTCCCTCTGCTCCCCTCTCCTCACCACACCTCTTATTGCCCTGGCCACTCTACCTCCGATGTTTCAGCCCCACTGCAGCTCCCCTCAAAGGCTCCTCACTTGCCTCCGGTCTGTGTCAGGCTCCAGGGGGCCCACTTTCATCGCAGTCTCCATATCACAGCCCCTTCTCCAGCCTCCACCACCCTGCTCCTGTACACATTCAAATTCCACTGTGCGGGCATCAGGCAGTTCAAGTTCCTCCTCGGCCCCACAGGGCCCACGCGGCTGCCCTCGCCGCACCTCTATCCCAGGCCGGCCACACCCCAGCTCCGCTCCAGGCCAGCCTGCCCAGTCCGGGCCCCAGGAAAGGCCAGTCGCTCTTCCTTCCAGTGGGTCCCGGCCCGCACGCACAGGCGGCAGGACCACCCGGCCCGACCTTGGGTGTCAGGCCTTCTTGCACCTGCTCAGCGCTATCTTCTCCCCTTCATTCGGGTCTGTTCAGCCCGGGCCCTGGGGCAGGCCGCAGCTCCACCCCCTGAGTCCTGCTCCAACCCTCGTCTCCCGGGTCTCCTCACAGCACACTTGGATCTTCCGCCTCACCTCCCCCCTCCTGTGGCATGAACCCGATCATCAGTTGCTGGGCCAGTCCGCCGATCGGAGCATTGTGGCTCCAGCACACACCTCTGCCGCTTCTCAGAGGTTCGGGGCTCCTCCACAAGGCCTCACTGTCCTCCACCAGGTCAGCAGCCCAGTGCGGGCCCAGATCCCCAGCTGGCCTCCGCAGTCTCTCTGCAGATCTTTCATTCCCCACGACAGGCCTTCGGCAGGGTTGCTATCATGTTAGGGACAGACGGGATGCGGGAAGAAATGGGGCTTGCAACGGTGGATGACGGAGGGACCTGGAGTAGTCTTAAGAGTGCGACCTCCATCTTGACGCCTAAAGCCACCAAGTTCAACACTTTTTAATAGTCCAGTTGCAGGTGGTAGAATAAAATGTCCTGGTACCAGCATCCAGAGATTTGATTTGGGCCGCATCTGCTGGGACGTATGAAGGTCTACTGACAACATGACTCTCGGGAGCCTTGAGCTCATCATGGCAAGCTGTAGCATTTTGATGGCTGCCACCCCATGCACAACAATAATATGTGTGGGTAGGGTGTACTTTTGTGTCATGGATTGATACCCAAGGTGGTGTGCTGTGTTACAGAGGAGCACCCCATGTGCACCCTCTTTACCAAGCATGACTGCCATCAGCTCACTGGCAGAGGACTGAGTATGGACGCAGCGATGCTGTTTTTAGTGGCAACTGCAACAACACCAAGGTGATGGAAAGAATGATCAAATTAATCTCAGACACTGGCAATCACTCGGGATCACCTTTCAATCCATCGTTTTCTGCCCATCATACCACCTCAGTTTGGACAAAGGCATATGCAAATCAGCCTTGACCCTGGTTCAAAGGTAACAGCCCAGCCCGAACTGCCAAGCCAGGTCCTCCCTGAACCAGAATACAAGCAAGCTAGGAGTGGTTTTGTCCTTATTATGAGCTCTTCAGCCAGGTATAGCTTGATTCCAGTGGCAAAGTGGCCACGTCTGGGCATAACCGTCGACTTAGGGTGTCAACTACAGCAACAAGATAATGGAAGAAATGCCTGAATTAATCTCAGCCACTGGCAATCGCTTGGGCCACAACCCAGTCCATCGTTTTTTATCCATCATGCCACCTCAGTTTGGACCCAGCCAAATGCAAATCAGTCTTGAACCTGTTTCAATGGGAATAGGAAAATCCGAACTGCCAAACCAAGTCCTCCCTGAACCAGAATACAGGCAACCGAGGACTGGTTTCACCCTTATTATGGGCCCTTCAGCCAGGTATAGCTTGATTCAACTGGCGCAGTAAGCACAGGACCCACACCTGGGCAGAACCTTCACATTTAGGGCATCAACAAGGTGATGGATGGAATCCTTGATGTAGGGCCTGATTTCGATTTTGACAGTAATACTGCCAATCCGCAGAGGCGGCAGGTCTAAGTACTCCGTCAAAATGACAGTGTACTGCCTGCCGTATTTAGATGTATTGAGGCTGAGCCACCAACTGCCACAACGGTGTGTTCTTCCTAGCCCTCAGGTTGGGTGTTCCCACTGACCATATTTAGATGTAACATTTCTACAGGTGGTGTACTGGCGGCGGATTGCTGTGCCTGTGGAATAGAGGTAGGTCACACACATGCACTGTCCCATAGCCATATTTGTTCCCCTGCACAGCACAGTACATAGCACACCACATACACACTATTATCCATTGCCATTCCACCACAACACATACATGCCAAAAACACAGATTGCCATACATCCGTGACACAACATACACACACTATCGGCACTACAACCACACATGACACAACCATGACAACCAACACAACTGCACACTCATCTACACAAACACACTCACACAATATCACAACTACACACATCACTACAACAACCACCACACAATGACACTCACGTGTTTTCTTCATGGTCCAATGGCAATAGTGATGGAAGGCCTTGTCCAGTCGTGTCCAGTCAAAAACAGAAGTGGAATGGGGAAAAGGGTACGTTTTTTACCTCATTTGAAGCCCCAATCCTCCAACACAGGTGTGCAGGTCGGACAGCAACAGTTGGTTGGGTGGTAAGGCACGTCAAAATCTCCTCAGCATAAGAGTGGCTGGAGTCCCACTGCCAGTCGACTCGGATGAGAACTCCTGGTGAAGACAGAGGGACTCAGTCGGCCTATTGCCTATGGAACCACCAACATCTAAACTGGGTAGGCAGACCTCCAAGCTGGCGGATGGTTTTCCTGTCGGAATACAAATGGCTGGACTGTTACCACAAAGATCTAAATCAAACCCTTAATCTCAACCACTGGCATTCGCTCTGGCCACATCACAATACATTGGGGGTCATTCTGAGCTTGGCGGGCGGCGGGAGCCGCCCGCCAAGCGGGAACCGCCAGAATACCGCTGCGCGGTCAAAAGACCGCCGCGGTTATTCTGAGTTTCCCACTGGTCTGGCGGGCGACCGCCAGAAGGCCACCCGCCAGCCCAGCGGGAAACCCCCTTCCATGAGGATGCCGGCTCCGAATGGAGCCGGCGGAGTGGAAGGGGTGCGACGGGTGCAGTTGCACCCGTCGCGATTTTCAGTGTCTGCTTGGCAGACACTGAAAATCTTGGTGGGGCCCTGTTAGGGGGCCCCGCGACACCCATTACTGCCAGCCAGGGTCTGGCGGTCAAAACCGCCAGAGCCAGGCTGGCGGTAAGGGGGTCGGAATCCCCATGGTGGCGCTGCCTGCAGCGCCACCATGGAGGATTCCCCAGGGCAGCGGGAAACCGGCGGGACACCGCCGTTTTTCCGTTTCTGACCGCAGCTGTACCGCCGCGGTCAGAATGCCCATGGATGCACCGCCAGCCTGTTGGCGGTGCATCCGCGGTCGTTGGCCCTGGCGGTAGTCTACCGCCAGGGTCAGAATGACCCCCATTGTTTTTTACCAATTTTGCACCTCAGTTTGGACCCCTCCATATGCAAATCAGTCTTGAGCCTGAACCATAGGGAACAGTCCAGCTGGAACTGCCACGCCAGGTACTCCCTGAACTCGAATACTAGCAATCTAGGACCGGTTTTGCCCTTATTATGGGCTCTTTAACCAGGTTTGGCTTGAATTCAGTGGCACAGTGAGCACAGGACCCAAGTCTGGGCATAACTGTTGCACTTAAGCATCAACAGCAGCAACATTGAAGTGATGGATAGAATGCTTGAATTAATCTCAGCCACTGGATATTGCTCGTGGACACATCCAAATCCATCATTTTTCATCCATCATGCCACCTTAGTTTGGACCCAGCCAGATGCAAATCAGTCTTGACCCTGCTCCAAAGATTACAGTCCAGTCTGAACTGCCAAGCCAGGTTCTCCATGAACAAGAATTCACGCAACCTAGGTCCTGTTTCACCCTCAATATGGGATCTTTTCCTTGATTCCAGTGGCACAGTGGCATGGCAGGGCTTTTTACCTATCTATGCAAAAAAGCGTAGCCTACTGGCTTCTCCATTCTTTTTATATTCTTTTTATATTGGCTTGCGAGTCTCCTGCAACTGAGTGCTTCATCCATCCATGAAGGACATGGATGTTGCATGTGCGTACTGTTTAGTGTATGAAGCATGTATGGCACAAGTGGGCATGGCCACAATGGGATTCATTTTGTACTTGCTACAATCAAGTGGAACCTAATATGAAGGGTTGAGCGGAGAGTCCAGGCAACAAACGTAATTTCCAGACTCCCCCTGGAAGTGGTTTGTTTTAGAGATCAGGCTAGGGAGTATTAAGAGACAAGATACAGGTTTCCTCTAAAGCTAAGGAGGTTCATCTTGACCTTTCCTGACCCTTTGCTCCCTGGAACGTGCTGTAGGAACCATGGTGAAGATGAGTTAAAGATCTGCTCTGAACTTTGAGGGTAAGACATTGGAGTTCATGGGGTGCTGCTACAGTGACCAGAACATGTACAGCAGTGGGTAAAGAGTACTTGGGAAAGCAAGTTTGTCCAAGTCCCCATGTGACAACTGAGTGCCACTAAGCCACTAGGTCTGAAAAATGTCAAACCATAGTTCACTGTCTGTTCTCCCTGTGCGCAGCGTACACCATAGACAAGGTGTCACTTACTATGTAGTATGTGGGAACCCTAAGCAGGGAAGAGCAAGGCCTGTATCACTATAAAATGCAGAATAGCTGAAACGGACCCACAACACAACCAGTCAAATGCCTACGACTTACAAGCCCTGAACAAACAACCTCTGGGGACTCAACAGACTATGGGCAGATTGCGTCACAAATATTTCAGACGAGGTTACCTACAGGAGTAGCCTATGCTATCTCACACAGTAATCACCAAAGAGTGATATCGCACCTCATCTTCTAATTTATTGCTTTTGAATCATATATGCACAGTATTAAGTTGTGGGTGATTTCAGTTAATATGTTTTCTTTTCAAAAGATTAAGCTGGACATTGAGTAATTGATTTGTGTTATTTTATTGAGTTATGAATCTCTAACACCACAGGATCTCCCTGAGTGAGCCTCGGATTGCTCATCTTTGCTATCCTAAGGACTGTGCTGAAAAAGAGTGTACTTGGTATTCAGTTTTGGCTCCACTAGTAAGGGTCAGCCCTGGGACACTGGTGGTAAACAGCTCTGAGCGACAGAACTTTAGACCAGTAATAAGTGACAGCCCTGCAACTCCTAAATATGTTGCCCCAGTGTCACAAATCGATGGTCTGAGAAAAGGTCCCATATTTATAGTAGGCTCAGGTGAGTTACCTGGGATTGTGCGTTAAGCATGGATGTTCAGGGTATCTGGAGTATTGAGAAGGGGGAGCACAGAGAAATGCAATGAACCAGTCTGGGGGCATTGGGTGAGGTGGTGACATGCCTGACATGCACAAGCAATCAGTTTGATCTTTGCAGTGGGTACAGGGGGCAGTGGAACCCACAAAGTACCAAAGGGGCTGGCGATGTGGGTAAAACTAGTACATAGGCATGGGAGCCTGTGCCATCTAGTAATATATTTACAAATCCGATATTGAGAAATCAACTTTATTGAACACAGGGTCACTGATTCCGATCCGACATGGTTCTGAACCTTGTACCAACCAAAGCATCCTATGGGCCAGATTTACCAAGCCCTAGCGCCTCCTTGCACCACATTAGCATGTTTTTTTTACGCTAATGTGGCTCAGCAAGGCAAAAATTGCGACACCAAATTTGCAAAGCGGCGCAATGCATGCATCGCGCCACTTTCTGACCCCTTGTGCCAAATTATGCCAGCGTCAGGCATAATGTATGCAAGAGTATATTTGAGCTGTATGAGGCCTGCAAAAATGGTGCAATGAAATCCACGAGTTTTCATTGTGCCATTTTTGGCATAATTTTTAATGCCTGAAAGAAGCACCCATTAAAAACAATTGGCCTCCTTGCACTTTGCTGCACTAGCTTCAACATTTTTGAAGTAAAGCGCCACAATAGAGTCACAAATGTTGATGCTATTGGCCTAACATGCACCATGGTGTGTTGTATTGTAAATACGGTGCACCCATGGTGTTGTTAGGTGGCAGTGGGGGGTTATGGGAGAGATGCAAGAAATCTTGCACATCAGTACTGATGCTCCAGATTCTTGTAAATCTAGGCCTAAGTTCGAGAGACCGCAAGATCTTGAAGAAGACATAGGGGACAACAGTAGGAATGTTTAATAGAAGGTACAGTAACTGCAGGAGTACTGACATTTTCATTACTGCAGCCCCACCTCTGAACAGAGAGTGATAGAGTTATCCTTAGATCCAACAGATTATACTATTGTCAATCAGCACACTGCAATAATCCCTCCAGCAAGAGTGTTCGTCTCAGTGAAGCCTTATACATGAATAATGCAGTCATGCATCTTGCTCCTGAAGCGGAAAACCACAGGATACCTCATTTGTGCTCGCCTTTATTCGGAACCGAAAGACTTGTCCCAATTTATGCAAAGGACAGAAAATTGACTAAACTAAATGATCTCTCATATCAGAGTGGAAAGAATAATACTTGAGTTCTCAGCTATAAAGCAAGATATTATTAACATATAGAGGTAAAAGGATTCTCAACTTGAGAACCTGAAGGTCCTTGTGTGGGTAAAACTTCCTAAGAACTCATGTTAAAAGCTCAAGCATGATTGCGTAAAGCAAGAGAAGAACCCTAAAGTGTGCACCGTTGGATCATAATCGGGCTCAAAATGGAACCATTAACTCTCATACAAGCCCCTGCGTCAGCATACAAAAGACCAACCTACCCCAATAGTTCCTGCCACAAGCCAAACCTGAGCAATGTAACAAACACAATGCCCCATTCTATAGAATCAAAGGCTGTTTCCGTGTCCATTATATCATCAACTGGTGTAGTTACAGTGATAATGCGGAGGGCGAAAAGTTCAGATATTATGTGATGCTGAATGCCTCTTTATGAAGATGGGCTGATCTAGCAATGCAATGCACGCACGAATTGAAGAAACCTATTTGTTATCACCTTCACCAGAACTTTGGAACTCAGTTACTAGGAATTGATTTGCAAAGGTTTTCACAAATTGCGCACCGACTAACCTTGTCAAGATACACTGTCTTTCCACTGCTGATCTGCGCACCCTCAAAGATTAGAGATCAGTGTAAAAACAGACAAATGTGTTGAGAGTATATGTTGTATAGGTCCCTGCAACAACCTTTCTATACCAGCAGCATCTTGAGATGTCCACATTGCCTCAACAATATGATCAGTGGTTGTCCTGGTGACTACCTCCCACATAACCCAGCCAGTGGCACACTTCCTGAGGTATTTAACATCAATGTCCTCTGTTTCACTGTATTCCAACAGAAGAGCATTGAGAGTCCCAAGTAAGGACCTCACTCTCTGAACAGCACATCTAGGTGTATATTTATACTCTGTTTGCACTGAATTTGCTTAATTTGTTTTACGCAAATTCAGCGCAAACGTAACTCCATAATTATATTTTGTCGCTAGACCTGACTAGCGTCAAAATATTGGTGTTAATGTCATTTTTTGGATGCGTAAAACCACCTTGCATTAATGAGTTGCAAGGTAGGCGTTCCTGTCCAAAAAATGACTCTAAGCCCGTAGTGCCATATTTATCCCCCGTGCAAAACTGATGCACAGGTGGGAGGGGGACTCAAAAAATGACGTTAACTCCGTTTTGCATCAAATTTTAACGCCTGGGTCTGACCAGTCGTTAAAATGAGGCACATACACCACTATATAAGGAAAATTCACAGAAGTAACATTTTCTACCTCAGGATAATATGGAAGTCATACTGCTCAAGCTAGGCACACGCCGCAGACATTCACAACGACAGCGGCTCCCTCCACCTCCACAACAGCAAACCCAAATACCACCACAGCACCCACAAAGGCAAAGCAGAAGGCAGGAGAGGATATTTTGGCAGAGGACAACCCTCCTTGGCCTCAGGGAGCAAGACATCATCAGGACTTACGGTCTCAACCAGGAGTCCATTCTATGCCTGCGGAACCAGATTGCACCAGACATTACAGCCAGGCTGCAAACTCCCTACAACATATCACCCATCACAAAGCTCCTCACTTTTCTGCATATGCTGGCTTTTGGACCCTTCCAGATAACAGGGGCAGTAGTGGCTGGTGGCTCCCAGCCATCAATAACTGTTTACCTGCCTAAGGTCCTAGATACCGCCATCCACCTCACACCCCACCACATCTGCTTACCAAACACCCAGCAACTGTAGCAGGAGACCAAGCAAGGATTCTATCTGATTGCTGGGTTTCCGCATGTGCTGGGTGCAATGGACTGCACCCATGAACGACTGGTGCCACCTACAGCTATGGAACACCTATACAGGAACCGCAAGCACACATATTCGATAAATGTGCAGGCCATTGTGGACCACCGTGGGTTCTTCACCAACACCTCACCCAAGTACAATGGCAGCTTCCATGATGCTTACATATTCCGGCACTCCACCATCAACGAGCGGTTCCAGGATGGACTATATGGCAATGGCCTACTTTTCGGTAAGTCAACCAACCAATCAATACACACACAACACACCAACCCCTGTAGGACAAACAACATATACACCACAACAAAGACGCATAGGTATGGGACCACAGATATACTGGCAACACCACATATGCAACATGCCGCAGTACACCATAATGATTGTACATCACAGACACAGACATCCACATGTACCTAACACAGCCACAACCTATCAACCACACCACGTGAAGGACAGGAACAAGCTATGTTCTCTTTGCATACAGAATAAGACCATAAATTACTACAAGTGTCCACTGGTTGACTACTAAGTATTCTTCACACACATTAGACCAAACCAACAATAGTCATGAGCATGTAAAGTCACACCTGGGCACATCTCCACCTCATTCATGGTGTGCAAGACTCAGGCACAATCCACATCAAATGCCACCCAAGTGGTACCAACTACAACTACATCCCATGTACATATACCTGACATACCCGTAGATTGCACATTCATCAGTTGAATGCATTGTATTGCACACAAAGGAAGACTAATGTACCTGCCATTCTAGACAATGGGCAGAATCATGAGAAATGGTGCCACAACTACTCAACTGACACCTCACATGCCCCAGTTAGCACCCCATAACACATTCATGCCTGTACTGTAGACTAACAATAGCCATGGTGCAGATTCACTGCTAAACTGTAATGTACATGGATGCCATAGTAGACCCCTGTAAGAGTATGGAGGACATGATTGGCCACACATGCACTGTACTAAGTGACCTGTCAGAAATATAGCTGGGCCCCCTCCCAAAGTCTGCACTGTGCATGTGTAGTAAGTCTGACTGAAAATCCAATTACTAAGAAGCTAGGACATACACTGGTACCAAATGTGATCATCGTGCTAATATGTGATCCACACCCTTGGATACCTGGACACTAATCATGAGTTTGTTGTCTGGCGGAGGCCGCTTGGTAAACTTCCACCACAGTTAGACCGCCATTGTGGTCTAAACTCTGCTGGCAGAAACATTATTTTCTGTAGAGGGCCAAAACATTGTAGCCGGTTTGTAAGTGATCCGGCTGCACTGTGGCATTGGGGCGGGTGCAGCCACACCGATAGCAGTTATTACTGCATGTAATGTGTGCATTGGAAAGCAATACAGGTCTGTCCTGGGGGGCAAGATCATACTGGTATGTGCTATCCTGCACAACCTGTGTGTCAGAAACAATATCCCGTGGAATGTACAAGTAGATGTCCACAGTGAGGAGGAGGAGGACGATGGGGCTGAAGACCTTACGGGGGACCAAACAAACACAGTGGCAGGAGTCCGCAGGAGACAGACAATTGTTAACAACTTTTATACATAGTCAACTAAAAAAGTACTTTTAAATACCTCAAAAAAAGTTTGTTCAACAACATAATCCTTGGTCTACTCATTGTTCAATAAATATACCTGTGGAATGTGAATCTAACCTCAGGGAGTGTGCCAGAAACACAAAAACAATAAGTATGGTACACACATCTTTGGTGATATAGGGGGTTCTACAGACTCCATCTCACATATCAGTGACACCCAAATCCCTGGCATGTGAGTTCTGAAGGCCAAGATCCAGGCACCACTACATATATTGTTACATCATGTGGCCAATGTGCAATTCCATGGGACATTCACCAACACAACACCATCCCTAACAGGTAGCATGCAAGGGGGCCACACATAAGGTAGGGGCTGCCAGGAAATGGAGGTTATGTAGTGTCAGAACTGAACACTGTCACAACTCTGTGTGATAGTAGCTTGGCCTGCACCATACATATGTGTCAAGGGGGGGACATTATAGGTAATGTTGCTTGTCAGTGATTGCCCATGGTATTTAGTCAATGTTGGAAGCTGAGCCTGCAGCAAGAAACACCACCATGATGTAATCCCAGGAATGGTATTGACTGACTTCTTGTCTCTGATGTCTCAGTTGTGTGGGAAGGGTGGCTTGACTGTCTGCAAGAGGTGTTGGGATGACACAGCCACAGGCACATTAGGCATGCCTTTCATCCTATGTGCTGCATATGTACATGTTGGTATATAGCCCTGGTGATTGAGGTTTGTCGAGGTTGTGTATGTGTTGTGGTGCATAACATGACCAAGGCGTATGTACATGTGTGGCTTATGTTTGAATGGTGCAACTTGATTCATGGGCAATGTGTCCCGCTGCACTCCTTTCACATGCATTGAGTGTGTCCTATGTGCCTCCCCCTTCTAGCATTTTAAATATTGGCAGTTATTTCCCCCATGCAACTTTCCCTGCATTTGTGGTGGTTGTTGGAAGTCTGCGCTGTCCTGTTCTTGTATTCCTGTGACCAGCTCTTCCAGGATGACCACTGCAACCATCTCCTCCAGGTCCTCCTGTGTTGCAGGACTTCCACCTCCAGTTTGCAGTGCTGCCTTTCTTTTCCTGGCCATTTTCTCCTTAGTTCTTTGCTTACAATCATGCCAGCGTTTCTTGCACTCAGTGACAGTTCGCTTCACCTCTGCCACACTGTTGATTTTGTCCACTATTTGCTGCCATATTGCCTCTCTCTTGCCAATTGTCAACTTGAATGTGACGAATAGCTGGTGTTGGTGCTCCGTCACTCCTCTCACAAGGATTTCGTGCTCCTCCTCACTAAACCTACACTTGCGCTTTCTCTTTTCCTTCCCTTGGGACTTCTGTGTCTCCTCCTGGCTAGTTCCTGGGTATATGGGGTCACCCTGGGGTCTCTCCTGGCCTGCTGTTTCCATCTGCACACTGCTTTGCCACTTTTCCTGCTTTATCGTCTAAAGTTGATGCAAATGCGGGGTTAAAATGGTGCATATCCCTTTGTGACATGTTTATGTGCTGCAAAACGGGTTAGAGTCAGTTTTGCTGCTTTAACGTCGATTTACCTTACGACACGTCACAAGGGTTTACGTCAAAATGTTGGTCTCTAACCATTTTTTAGCGCCATCGTGCACCATAGTATAAATATGACACCCGGATGGCGCTAAAAAATGGCACAAGCCAGCGCTAAACTTTTTTCCGCAAAACTGCATTTGCACAGGTTTGCTGCAAAAACTATAAATATGGGCCCTAGTTTACAAGTCCCTCAGCTTGCACTCGGGCCTTGTCAGCTGAGAATAGATAGGCTTGTGGATACCAGATTGGTTGACAATGTAGAACCTCCTGATATCAGCATAGATGGTGCCCAGCTTGTGCATGCCCTGGAGACCAAATAGACATTTTGCTGAAAATAATCTATGATTGTAACCCTGCTCTTATTCGTAAAAGCAAAGTCCAAAGGTGCCTCCGAAGAGAAGCTTCAAACCCTAAACAATGTAGCACTGGTTGCAACAGTGCTGGACAAGAGCGTCACTTCACTGTCACCTCACTGGCAAACATACAGATGTCAGAGGAGATCACCCAGTCATCAGTTCTTGACCACAGATCATGCATAGAGGAGTCAAAGCAGCATGCTTCGATGCATAGATAGTGATAGTTTAATAAGTCTATCAGATCAGTGTGCTTCACGATTTCAAGATAGACTTAGATGCAGCCATCCTTTAATGAAGCACACAGATAGATCTATCAATATTAGGATCCAATATGGTATTAATAACATCCCAAATAAGGGTATGCCAATCTTGGCAATAACTTTCAGTAACTAGGTACATGAAGAACTGGAGGTTGTGGAACAAAATTTGTAGATAAATGTAAGCACATACCTATGATTGCCCCTGCAATAAACATAATGGCCTTCAACACTCATGAGTATACAAATATGATAGAACCTTCCCCATTGTGTATTAAGCTTGCCACTCTCCACAAGTGAGAAGAAGAACTAACAAAGTACGGATGTTCTCCTGTTTACAGCATGGCTCTAGCCTCAGCTCCGAGAGAAAGATGCATTTTTTGTAGGGACACAACTCTCAAACCTGTGCTTTCCAAGTAAACAAACATGTTTCAGGTTTTCTGTGCATGGTCGAGCCCACAAACATTCTAAGATGCATCTGAAGTATTTGTCAGAGTATGACCTCAATGGCATCTGTATCGGTGTGACTACCACCTACTTAAAGGTGTCACACTGTCAATGTAAATACTGCATGTAAATAATAAATCTACTTCCACCTACATTAAACCCCCAGATGTCAATAATGACCCCATGCTCAACCTCAACATCGGTCTACTGTTCACATCCGCATGCATCAAAAATATGCTGGCTACTTACAAAGCCAATACCATCTGGCTGGAATTAACACTTGGAAGGACCAGAGTCAGTCACTGAAGCCAGATGCTCCTAAAGTGTGGCATCCATGCCTTTGGAGGGATTGGGTGCTGCACCTCTCACCTCCCAAGCTATATCCCTAGGTAAGCATGACAGTGATGTAGTGGAGCCCCTGATACATACCTAGAGACATAATAGCTACTATACGTATGAACGTACACAATTTCCCATAGAAGCCAAATGGATAAAACACTTTGATAAATCTGACTGTATGGTACAGCAACCTTGTCCTACAAACTAGCATGGAGCCTACAAAACATGATTTGAATGTTGCTACAGCAAGCAGTGGGTTCAAATAGCATGCTCCCCAGAAGGGACCACAATGAATATGACACTGCCAAAGTACCCCTGGTCCCAGCCGCACACCAGCACTAAGAGGGAGCATGTCAGCATCACTTCAGTTCTCTAAAAATGTAACACAACAGTTATGTAAACCTTAGCCATTCAGCATCAGATGTAGGGTCACCAGATTGTGAATTTTGTCTGTTTAGTCTCAGGACAGTTTCACGGTCCCCATAATTCAACTGGTGTGTGATGAAAGGACAGGGAGGCGCCCCTGGGATTGGTCTCTCTCCACAAAAACATCAAAGACATATGACTACAGTGTTGAGCAGGTTATTGTGACAGGACCTTATTCTTCACTCTGATAATCTCAAGGACATCTTCTAGCTTCAGGATGTTTTCTCCTTTGGTGGTCATGTCGTCTGTGATATCAGAGACACAGCATTGGGCCCTAGTCATTCATCAGGACTTCTTGTCTTCATGTGAGCCATGAGTGCTGTCACCATCTTTCCATAAGTGGTTTACAGACTCTGATTCGTGTTGAAGGGGGGGGGGGGCTTGGCACCTCAAAGACCATCTGGGCCTTTGACAACTTATCAGATATTCTTCATGTGCATTTGGAGTGGAATGATAGGTTTGATCAGTGCTGGTCTCCCTTGCTCATTGTTCACAATAGTTGAATGGAACCCAAGGACGCCAAGCTAAGAGAGGCACCTGATACCCCCTCCATTGATATTCCAGGTGGCAAATGCAGGAGCTAGTCTGCCTTGTGTGTGAGAGGATCACCACAGTGCATCAGGCAGACAAACAGGAGAGCCCTCACAGACTCCGCAGGTTCACAGGCAAGGCAACCATCTGAGATGAGTTTGAGGGACTATTCAACTAACCGGAATGCTCTCCAGTGGAGGAGGCGGGGGCTTCTTTTTTGTGGCCCTCATCTACATGACTCCAGGATCTGGACACTCCTTCTTCTCCCTCTACCACTATCTCTAAGCTTGGCTTCACTTTCAATAACTCCCTCAGCTACAACTCTGTCTCTGCCACTGACATACCACCAATGGCCAGATGGAGTATGATCCATTAGAGATTTTGCCATTTGACCTCCCGCCCTAGAGTGGGTGAACAAATGGCAAGTTTTACTTTCACTTATGGCCATCCAAAATGTAGTGTTGAGAGAAAATAAAAACATTTCAATTACTAACACGCCATGAGAGAAAACAACTTTTGTGAGGGAGTCACTGCATTTTTATTTTCAAAAACGAAAATCCTGCTTTGGGATTTTTTGTTTTCAAAAATAAAAAATAAATAGAAAGTGTTCTGTATGGCTGTGTCTTATCATCATGGCAGTTTCTGCCAATGTAAGAGATGCATGCTGTAGCAGCGGACATATCTGAATTTGTAGTGCAGTTATTCCGTCAGGACGATGGAGTAAAATATTATGTTGAGCACCCTAAATCAGGTTCCCTGTCTTGATTGGGTTGAGCTCCAGGAAGCAGTGAACATCCAGGTCTATCTGATGTGCGGGTATGTTTTTTGGTGCTGGATGTCTGAAGTAGTGTAGATTTTCAGGTGAGATGTATATCCTCAGCCTATTGGCAAATCTTCATGCTGTTATCCGTGAGAGGAACACCAAGCAGCTCCATGTAGAGGTTTAAGATGACAGGGGTGAGTTTGGAACACTGGGTGCTGCATAGTTCATAGGGATCTTTTGGGGCCAGGAGGTGCCCAGGTACCAAATGGCGCTGGCTGTAAAGGAAGGAGAACCAATGAAGGTCATTCCAGGTGATAACATTCAAAATTCCAAGATGCATATGAGGCAGGCAGCTGAGAATTACATCAATATCAGGAGGTAGAGGGTCGTCATCTCTGCTCAAGATGGGATCGTCTACGAAATGGCAGTCTATGTGTTGCAGAGTGATCTGATGCCAAACTGGGAGCCATGCAGGAGATGATTAGCAATAATATGCTTTTGGAGTTTAAAATTGACTGCCTTTTCAATGATCTTGCAGATGAATGTCAGGCAAGTGGTGCGAGGGGTAAGGCACCATTTCTAGAAACAGCTTTGATGAAGAATGAGGTAAGACATCATTTTCTTAAAAAGTGACTTTGAGCGAGTTGATTATGTCAGCATGATGTGCAAGACAAAGGACTTTGATGGGTGATCATTGCAGGATTTAACAGAAAGGGGAGGGTGTAAGAAATGAAACAGGCTTGGTCCTGTCAATGTGCTGTTTGATTTTCTATATTATTTCACTGAAGATGAGGTTGACTGCATTGTACGTTTATGTGGAGTGATGAATGGGAGCGTCAGGAAGGAGTGTTGATGCAGTGCTCTGTTGTCTTGAAAAGCACTGTACATCCATGATGGCTGTATTAAAGGTGTTGGTAGAATACTTTGCTTTGGCAGATGTGATGGGTGTTCTGTGTATTGCGCTGAAGAACTTCATTGTCATGGGATCATCTGTAGTTCTGCTTTTCTTTCATTTCCTTTCCTGTCAGTGGATGAACCACTTATTGTAAGCAAGGGTGATGAGTTCAAGGATTGGGTTATCTTTTCAAAGATCAGAATGTTTGGTCTTCTCTTTTGGATTGACTTTGGTTTGTTTGTGGGATGCTGAGAAGGGAGACAGGAATGGCAAAGTGGTCAGTCAAGTTCAGTAGTGTGAGTTGTGTTGGTGATTTTGAGATGACATGTTGAAGGTTGTGGCCTTTAGTGTGTGTTGGCTGTGTAGCAAACTGTTCATGTTGAGTGTGTCAGTGAGGTTGATGTCTTTTTTTTAGCTTGTGTTGTCATCAAAGATGAAGTCACCCAAGAGGGTGACAATAAATGCTGTAGTCTTTGGGAAGAAGGATGTCTAGGTTGTGTGAGGATGTGGAGGTATATGTTGTTTCTGTGATGAAGATGAAGTCAGGCTTGTGAAAGGTGTTGAGGTCACAGATAGCTAACATGAAGTACTGCAGAGCCAGCATTAATTGGCACGAGTTGGGTTGGAATGTGTAACCTGTAGTTTTAGGGTGTGTGGTAGTTAGTGGGATGTGTATGAGATTGGATCTATATTTTGTATGAATGTTATGTACGTGTTAGGTATGTCTAGATCTGGGTGTGATTGTGGTGATTGGAAGTATGGGGTGCTGGGTGGGTGCCTACAGTTTCAGAGTCACACACCTTTATGACCCTCCTAAATCCACTACAGTACACAAGCTGTGGTAAAGGACCACAACAGTATAACCAGTCATTCATGTGCTTTCCCATAAAGGTGGTAAAATATATTGAAGATCTTCCATTTTCCACTGCATGATTATGCTGCCTTTGCTCTCTGACATATTCTTCATTTGTGAGTGTGGTGGCATGCAGCACAATCAATGCCCCATACACCACATAGCCCTGATCAAGAGCCTAGGGTGGGTCACTGCCATAAGCCACTGTGTATTTCTTCATCCCCTGCCTGATGCTGTCACTTTTCTCAAGCACAACTAAGTCGCTCTTCACCAGGGAGCCACTCTACTTGCAACTGCAAGCCCTAGACCAGGCCTCACAGTCTGGAACACCTAGTCCTACCAGCTGGTGTGAGTTATATATATATATATTTTTGCATGTTTATATAGCACAAACCCGACCTGAAGGTATTGGGACCCTTTAAATGAGCACCAGTTACACAACACATGGACACATTCATTTTTGGTAGGCACTGGGAGATTAAGGGCCTTATTACGAGTTTGGCGGTCTTCGTACCGCCAAACTCGCAGTGGCGGTTGGACTGCCACACTCCTGGCAGTCCACCCGCCAGATTAGGACCTTGGCAGTCGGACCACCAGGAGACCGCCGCTAGGATCACAGATCCAGATGGGTTAGCAGCGTCGAAGTCCTGGTCAGCCATGGTGGTGCTGAGTTCAACACCGACATGCTGATTATGACTTCCCTTTCTGCTAGCCTTTTCATGTTGGGGTCCCGCCATGAAAAGGCTGGTGGAAAGGCAGTGCTGGGGGCTGCAGGGGGGCCCCTCCACTGCCCATGATTGTGTCATGGGCAGTGCAGGGGCACCCCTGCCCAGCACCCTCGGAATGTGCATTGTCTTCTACTGCAGACAGTGTGCATTCCGAGGGTGCAGGGGCACCCTCTGTGCAATGGCATGCGGCCGCACAGTTTCCACTGGACTGACCAGCGGAAACCTCCTAATACGGAGGTTTCCGCCAGTCAGCCCAGTGGAAACATTGTAATAGGACAGGAAGGGAGGCCTCCAGTTTCGTGGAGGTCTCCTATCGAAGGGTCTGGCAGTCCGACGATCGGCCCGCCAAACTCATAATGAGCCCTAAGTTTTTTACCCACAAACATGGATCAGTGACACAGGGGGTCATTACAAGTTTGCCGGTTTCAGGACCACCAGGTTGGAGGTGGAGGTCGAACCGCCAACAGGCTGGCAGAGTAGACCGCCAAATTATGACCATGGCGGTACTTGCAACAGAATACAGCTAAACCACCGCCGGCACCGTCAGTGCAGTCAGGCAGCCATGGATGACGGTAGCCACCTGCAGGCTGGAGGAGACCACATTCCCGCTGGACAGATTACGAGGTTGCACACCCCCAAGGTTTCTGTCGCGGTCGGACCACCACAGAAACCCAGGCGGAAACCAACTGTATAAAAGGAGACACTCACCTTCAGGAATCCATACTCGTCTGGAGCAGCCATGGAACCTGAACGACACGTCTTCTCGCTTCTCCTGTTTGCCCAACGACTTTGGAACCAGCGACAATGACAGCAACCGAGAGTACACACACTTACCTGTCACTGTAAAATGTCTAAGTACCTAAGCACACAAAACATACAAATTGGGAGCAGGTGGCAAGGGTGACACACACACACACGTAACCCCAAACCGGCACACACACACTCACACACAGCCACATGCACACCCGCACATACATGGTACACTCTCTACGGCCATCACACACCGACATACACACACCTAAAACACACACAACTCCCAGATTCACAGCACTGGCACAGTCACACACAACAACATACAACACCACCAAATGACCCAACTACATCACAATCGCCCCATCATCAAAGCAGTGTCAAGGACACACAATAGACAATACCCATTGAAAAAACATACATACAACACCACATACCACCACCAGGGAATGAACACACTCAGTCACATATCCAAAAAAGGCAGCACACAACATACCCTGCAAACACACTTCACAACGTATCTGGCATACCATTCTCCACACACACACATGCACACAGTCCAAGCACACAAAGGCGCACAACACTGCAACAAACACGTTGACACAAACACCACACAATACCAACACAACAACATAACCACAACATACACATGGCCATCACACAACACACTCATCAATGGTGGACAAATGCAATGCACACACCAACACATGCTGCCCAAACAAAACAGATAGCACTACCACCACTGACACACAAATGCTCACACACAAACAATGTCAGCCAAGAAAAAACTGCCCTAAGTAAAGAAATGCAGGACAAAGATATAGGCCCTCATTACAACCCTGGCGGTAAATCCCGCTTTCCGCCGTGCTGAAGCTGCCAACATACAGTTGTGACGGTGGAATTCCACTACAGGTATTACGTCCCACATCTCGCAATCCGCCACAATACAGACACCCACACAAGTCCGCCACACCAAAGGTCAGTGATTAACTGGCATTACCAAAACCTACACCGTCACGCCAACAAGAATACGCCCACACTATCACGACCCACAAATCAACGCGGCGGTCTTACAAACGCGGTAAACCATTGGCGGTACACACCGCCGTGCTCAAAATACACACAAATTTACAAAACACAACCACATTGGACAATTCCAAATACATAACACCTGACACACATACACACACCACACCCCACACCCATAATAGTATAAAACACACACCCACATTACCCACAACCCCTTACAACGAACAATTTTGGAAGAAGCCCAGAGAGAGAGATTAGCAAACACAACACCAGCATGCACAGGTACACACCACCATTACTCATACAACATCCACGCACCTCAAACAACACACACCAACACATCCCCCCACACATCACAACAGACAGCACCTCACACATCACCCACACCACATCATGGCACCTCAAAGACACCCCAGGTTTTCAGAGGAGGAACTCAGGGTCATGGTGGAGGAAATCATCCGGGTAGAGCCACAGGTTTTCGGATCACAGGTGCAGCACACCTCCATTTCTAGGAAGATGGAGCTATGGCGGAGAATCGTCGACAGGGTCAACACAATGGGACAGCATCCAAGAACACGGGATGACATCAGGAAGAGGTGGAATGACCTACGGGGGAAGGTGCGTTCAGTGGTATCCAGACACCAGATTTCTGTACAAAGGACTGGCAGTGGACCCTCCCCACCAACTAACAACAGCAGTTAGCTAGTCTGGGCAATACTGCATCCTGAGGGCCTCGCAGAAGTAGTAAGAGGACTGGACTCTGGTAAGTCATATTTTTACTACTGTATCCCCCACCCCACCTGCATGACATCACAAACTCCTACCCCTACCCTCACCCCATCACTCCACCACCTCACACATAGCCCACTATCACAACCCACCCATCCCAATACCAAGCCCTGCATGCAACACCTATGCATGGACCACCATCACCAAAGCATGTCCAGTACAGATACCCACACAGACTCCAAACCAACTATCACAAAAGGGCAAACACAATTATGCAAGCACAGGAGTACAGGGTACCTCACCCAATGCACAAGATGGCACACACAGATACTAAAACTATGCATTTACACCCCAACAGGACCCATACCCAAAGTCACCGGACAGGAGGTGCCAGGCATATCCAGTCCCCCCACAGAAGAGGCCCACAGTGATGACAGCAGCTCTGCACGCCTGGATCAAGATGACCAGCCTGGACCTTCAGGGACCTCTGGACAGTCGGTTCCCCTGCCACTGTCACAAGCCACCACAGACCCTCCCCCCTCAGGAAACACCACCACAGCACCCACCCAGCGGGCCCATCCCTCTGTCCTCTGTCCTCTGTCAATCAGCAGTGTGTCCACCACTACAAGGATCCCAGGCAAACCCACCAACCCAAGAAAATCAGGGACCTGGGATCAGTGGCAGTGGGCACACGGTTCAGGGGACAGAGGCACAGGATAACAGGGAAGCTGGGAGGACTGCTGTGCGACAGGGGGAGGACAGGCCCAGGGAACCAACACTCCACGAGGCACTCTCCAACATCATGGGAGCATACCACCATTCCCAGGAGACCATGGGCACGGTACTTGCCAAGTTTCTGGAGACTCAGCGGCTGCAGGAGGAACAATACCTTGGGATCAGGGAGGACTTGAAGTCCATCATCAACACCCTGGTCACTATTGCAGGGGCGCTTGCAGACCTTGTCTACACCATAAGGGACACAGTGGCACACAAACGGGCCCCTGAGACTAGCCTGGACGATGAACAGCCATCCACCTCCGCCGGTGCTAGTGGACAGGAGGCACCGCCACAGGACCAACAAGCCACCTGCACCCCATCCCCTGCAGAAGGAGAACCACCTCGCAAACGGTCCCTGAGATCCAGGAACAAGACAGAGAACTTTACCAAGACCCCGCCAGGAAATAAGACCCCCCTGAATGTCACCCTTCTGTCCCACGTTGTCACCCTGTCCACCTTAAACTGCCATTGCTCCCTTTCCTATGCCTCATTGGACAATGCACCTGTGAGACCAAGAGACTGGACTCTGCCATGGACATTCCTCCACCATCACCCCAGCTCATTGCACACCCCCTCCACTTATTAGCACAGAAATAAACACCCTTGAATCACAAAACCATCTGGAGTCAGTCTGTGCTTTCACAAATGTGTAATTGCAACATCTCTGAAATATAGCAATGTCAATGTACTTGTTCACATACCAATGTTACACAGTTGTAGGCCAGCAGTAAACATAGCAGAGGGCACAAAGTGGGACCCAGATCTGTGAAATGGAAAGCCAAAGTGACAAGTCAGGGTCCATACACAGAGGTCAAAAGGCAGATTTATGCTAGGTCACACAATAGTATGAGATGTGGGAAGCAGTTCCATCCTCTTACCTGTGTCTCACTGGAAGTATTGCATGATGATGTTGTTTCGGTTGTCTACATCTTCTTCTTTTGCCTCCTCTTCTTCACTGTCCACAGGCTCCACAGCTGCCACAAGACCACAATCAGGCCTATCCTCCTGCAAAAAAGGCACCTGGCGCCGCAAAGCCAGGTTGTGCAACATACAGAAAGCCACGATGATCTGGCACACCTTCTTCGGTGAGTAGTACAGGGATCCACCTGTCAGATGGAGGCACCGGAATCTGGCCTTCAGGAGGCCGAAGGTGCGCTCTATTATCCTCCTACTTCACCCATGTGCCTCATTGTAGCCTTCCACTGCCCTTGTCCTGGGATTCCTCACTGGGGTCAGTAGCCATGACAGTTTGGGGTAACCAGAGTCACCTGAAAATATCAAGGGACAACTGTTAGACATACTCCAAACATTAGGGAATCTCCCATATGTAAGCGTCATGCACTGAGCCAGGATACTTGGCATTCACACGGGAGATGTACTGCTCTGCCAAACACACCATCTGCACATTCATAGAATGGTAGCTTTTGCGGTTTCTGTACACCTGTTCATTCCTACGAGGGGGGACAAACGCCACATGTGTACCATCAATGGCACCAATGATGTTGGGGATATGTCCCAGGCCATAAAAGTCACCTTTCACTGTGGGCAGATACTCCACCTGAGGGAAAACGATGTAGTTGCGCATGTGTTTCAGCAGGGCAGATACCACGCTGGACAACACGTTAGAGAACATTGGCTGTGACATGCCTGATGCCATGGCTACTGTTGTTTGAAAAGACCCACTGGCCAGGAAATGGAGTACTGACAGGACCTGCACTAGAGGGGGTATTCCTGTGGGATGGTCGATAGCTGACACCAGGTCTGGCTCCAACTGGGCACACAGTTCCTGGATTGTTGCACAATCAAGTCTGTAAGTGATAATTATGTGTCTGTCTTCCATTGTTGACAGGACCACCAGGGGTCTGTACACCGGAAGATGCCACCATCTCATCACCTGCCCCAGCGGACGTGCCCTATGGAGGAGAACGGTGAGCAGAGGGTCAGACACCACATAGGTTTCACAAGGCTGTTTAGCACAAATGTAAAATGTTCTCAATGTGCCTTTGTCTGTCCGTATTCCTGGCCTAAATAGGTGTGACGCAGTTAGTTGGCCTGCCATGTGGCCCCCTGAAATGGCGGATGCCTGACCTGTAAGGTGGGACAAGGGGAAATGAGGTAACTGCGCTGGCGTTGTACACCATCGCGGTAGGCGGTCGAAGACCGTGGCGCTATTCAGCATTGGTTATCATTGGGCCCTATGGTTTCCAGGAGCCAATGACGATGTATGCCGGCGGTGACGGTACGCACCGCGCAGACGTGACCGCCATTTTCTATCTGTTCACTCACTTGATACCTGACCTTCAACAGGAGAGGACCTACACTGCAAGTGCTGCTGTGACCTGTGTCTGGAAGCGACAATAGGTACAGTGTCTGGGGAAAGGGCCCCTGCCTTCACTTCGGAGGAGTTGGACAGACTAGTGAATGGGGTCCTCCCCCAGTACACGCAACTGTACGGTCCTCCAGACAAACAGGTGAGTAAACTGTGTGCATGGTGGATGGCACATGATTGTATGGAGTGTCATGGATGGAAGAGACAGGGGTGGGTGACAGGCCAGCATGTGAGGATGGTATGTGTATGTATTTCTGTATTTCCCCTTGCCCTGGCAGTGCATGGCTTAGTGTATAGGACTGCTCCCTGTGTGTTGTGTACGGTAGTGGTGTTGCAGGCATTGACCACGTGTCTCTTCTGTCTCCCCCCCCCCCACTTTTTGTTTTGTCACCCTGTCCTTGTGTGCATTAGCATCATCTGGCGGAGTAGCAGTGGCACCGGAGCAGGAGGGAGCTGCATCCCACGTGGCCCTGAAGGGTGAAGTAACGGAGTCCGAAGGCACCAGTGGGACGGAGGGCGAGGGGAGCTCCACGACGGGGACAGGAGCAGACACCAGCGATAGCGACTCCTCCTCTGATGGGAGCTCCCTTGCGGTGGCGGGCACCTCTGTGCCCACCGCATCAACAGGTACAGCCGCCATCCCCCTACCAGCACTGCCCTCCCAGCAGCCCCTCATTGAGTTTCCCGTGCCAGCTCACCCAGGAGGGTGGGCATCTCCTTCGCCCCAGGCACCTAAGCCCCTGCCCCAGTCAGCCCTGCTGCCCTCAGTGAGGAGGCTATTGACCTCCTGAGATCCCTCACTGTTGGGCAATCAACCATTTTGAATGCCATCCAGGGTGTTGAGAGGCATTTGAAGCGATGCATACCTGGAGGGCATTCATTCTGGCATGGTGGCCCAACAGAGAGCATTTCAGGCTCTGGCCTCAGTACTGATGGCAGCCGTTGTCCCCGTGTCCAGCCTACCCCTCCAATTTGCTCTACCCAGACCCAATCCCCTGTACCTCAGCCTATCTCAAACACACCATCAGACCAGCATGCACACTCATCAACACACAAGAGTGGACATGGCAAACATAAGCACCACACATCCCACAGGCACTCACACAAGCACCATCCCCATGCAGACACACCAACATCCACTGTCTCCACTGTGTCCCCCTCCTTCACGTCCTCCTCCTCCCTCCCTGTCTTGTCTCCACTCAAACCTGCATGCACCTCATCTTCATCCACTACCTCCATCACCACACACCGCTCACGTGCACTCACCACCCCCACTAACATTCACACATCCCCTGTGTCCTCTCCCAGTGTGTCTGTGAGCCCTCCACCCAAAGTACACAAACGCAGGCACACACCCACTCAACAACCATCCACCTCACAACAGCCTCCGGCCCATGCACCTTCACCCAAATTCAGCAGACGTACACCTCCTACAACCACTACCTCTTCCTCCACTCCCAAACCCCTCCATCTTCCCGTCCGAGTGTGTCTAAGAAACTCTTCCTCACAAACTTTGACCTCTTCCCTACACCTCCACCTACCCCCCATCCTTCCCCTAGGGCCAGGCTGTCCAGGTCCCAGCCCAGCACCTCAGCCACCAAATCATCCAGCACAGTGGTCTCAGCAAGTCCGGTCACATCGCAGCGGCACCCATCAGGGCTGCCAATGTGCCACCTAGCGAGGCCAAGGAGCAGGCCATTCTTTCACCTGCCAAGGTGAAGAAGGTGCCCACATGCTGGAGGGAGATGCCACACCTACCAGCAAGCAAGGGCTCCTCCAAGCCGAAAGGGGACAGTGGCAAGACACCAGCAGAGACATCAAAGGTGGGGAAGGGACACAAGCCGAAGAGCCGGTCAGGACAGGGCATGGAGGCTCCAGCTGAGTGACCAGAGTCACCCCTTCTGTCAACCATAACATCAACCTGTACGGCGGTGGACACCGCCACCTGCACCGCCACCTGCACCACCACCTGCACGTCTGCTGCCTCAGCAACAGTCCCCAGCATCATCCCCAGTGGGCAGCCATTCCAGGCTGCAGGAGACGTCCTGCTGTGTACCTTAACAGGTGCAGACACATGCACCACCGCCAGCACCTCTGCCACAGACATCGCCGCAGCCACCGCCACCAGCCCCGCGACGTGCTCAGACAGTGCCGCCACAGCTGACATGGAAATCATACCCAGTGGCCAGCTGTCCGAGGCTGCAGGAGACGTCCTGGACCCTGCCCAGTGCACATGAGGCATGATTCCCAGCACTGTTTGTACCTGCATGTGGCAGGCGAAGTCGCAGCAGGGTGAAGTGTGTCTCTGCCTCCATGGAGTATCATGCTACCTGTTCCCAGGCAATCTCGTGGCACACACACCAAGGTGAGGGAATGGGACCTGCCACACTGCGTGTGAAGCACTCTGGGCACAAAGCCCCCTCCAGAACCAATGGAGAACAGCATCCACTACCTCAGTCCTTGGCAGGATGAAGCACTCTGGGAACAAAGTCCCCTCCAGAACCAATGAAGAACAGCATCCACTACCTCAATCCTTGGCAGGATGAAGCACTCTGGGCACGACCTCTCCCCCCCTCTAGAACCAGTCTAGATTCACATCCACTACCTCAGTCCTTGGCAGGATGAAGCACTCTGGGCACAATGCCCCCTCCAGAACCAGTGGAGAACAGCATCCACTACCTCAGTCCTTGGCAGGATGAAGTACTCTGGGCACAAAGCCCCCTCCAGAACCAGTGGATACTGTTATCCACTTGAGAGACTGTGGCTTTGCACTCCCCAGGATAAAGCAGTGGGCAAACCACCCACTGGAGAGACTTGAGAGACTGTGGCTTTGCACTCCCCAGGATAAAGCAGTGGGCAAACCACCCACTGGAGAGACTTGAGAGACTGTGGCTTTGCACTCCCCAGGACCAATCAGTAGGTATGGAGCCCCCTCGTGGAGCAGTGGCGTCGTCCGTTCATCCAGCTGAGGTGCCCCCCCTCCCTCGCCCCCTGAGGTGCCTGTTTATTTTCCATCTGATGCCCCTGCAGTGTTCTCTCCGTTTTGAGTCAGGTATCTTTTGTGGGCTTCGCCCATTCATTTTGGGAAACTGATCCACGGACAATGATTTCATAATTATCTAGACTTGTGTAGTTGGTGTACATACTTGTATATACTGATATTTTAATTTGGCCTATCTGATATTTCAATGATTACACTCGTTACAATCATTTCATTTTGTCCTTTCGTTCTTCCAGGGGGTGACGGGGTGTATATGTAATGTTGCTGCATGTATTTGTGTGTATGGTGTTGCGGGTGAGGATGGGGGTGGAGGTGTTGCGTGTTGCGTGTGTGTGTCACTCTCTTTTCCCTCCCCCCCTCCCCTATGTGCTAGGTGCAGTACTCACCATGGTCGTCGCCGGCGTCTTTGCTGCTCCTGATACAACAAGAGGTTGACTAGCATGGGAAGGACCTGTAACTCGGGCTTCATGGTGTCCTGGTTGTTCGTAAAGTGTCGAAAAGTGAGTGGTTTCTGTTCCAAGTACTGTTTCAACCGTGCTTTTGATGGCGTTGATACCGCCCCGGAAAAGGTGGCGGAAAGGCGTGGTGTAATACAGTGGGCGAAAACTTGTGTTCCGCCTGTCTGTTGGCGGTTACCGCTGCGGTGTTTGTTTCTACCGCCATGGCGGTCGGAGTGTTAAAGGGGCTGTCTATGTTGGCGGTTTCCGCCATGGTCGTGATTCCATTTTTTTTCTGCCGGCCTGTTGGTGGTATTACCGCCACTTTAACACCGACCGCCAGGGTTGTAATGAGGGCCATAATGTAGAAACCAACAAGAGGTTGGTCCTCATATATATTAAAAGTATAAATATGTGATAATGTCCAAGGTACGAGGCCAGTCCCACAATAATGAGTGCAGCATGCACACAAAGCACTTGTTTGTGCCCCCAACTTGACTCCTGACTGTCATGTCACCTCCAAAGGTAGGGGCATCAAGGGGGCAGGTAGGCACCTCAGAGATGGTGGGGTCAGGAGGGGAGGTTTGGGATTTGGATTGGGAGGGGGACCTTTGGGTTTTAGTTTGGGAGGGGGGCTTAGGTCGAGGCTTTGGGGAGGGTTGGGTACCCTTGGGAGGAGTTGACTTCTTGGTGGGGGAGGGGCATGGGAACTAGCAGGGTGGCAGGGGAGGTTTTGGAGGTGGAAGGCCCAGACTTGAGGAGGGACACAGAACCTTTAGGGGTATCAAGGGGCGGGAGAGGAGGGGGGGAAATGGAAACCTCTGAGAGGAAAGCTTTCTTTGACATACGGTGATGGTCATAGCAAAAGGGTTTGGCAGTGGAGGGAAAGGGAGAGGTTGTAAGAGGTGTAGTTGTGGATGTCTTGGGTGCATGTGTGTGCAAGTTATGCTTATGGGTGGTGGGTGGTGGGTGTCTGATGGATGGGAGAGTGTGGGTGTTTATGTGTTTTGGGTGGAGGGAGTGGAGGTGCTGGGAGATGCCATGGTGGATGGGTGACTGTCTGTTGAGGTGGTGACAGAGGGTATGGTAGATATGCTGCATAGGCGTATCTGGGGCTATGGTGTCTGTGGATGTAGTGACTGGGGTGGATGTCTGAGAGTCTGCTGTTGTGATGTCTGTGGGTAGGATAGGTGTAGTGGCTGAATCTGTGAATGTTGGTGTGGTGTCTGCAGGTGTGTCAGGTGTCATGTCTGTGATGCTAGGGATGGTGGGGGTGTCAGGGCAGGTTGTGACTGTTAATATGTCTGCAGGTATGTGTTGCTTGTGTACATGCTGGTGGAGTGTCCTGTGGTGCTTGTGTTTGTCTTAGCAACCCTATGTTGAGGTGGATGCATGCTTGTCTGCTGGTGTGCTTTGGCTGGGGCAGAGAAGAGGGGTTTGGGATTGGGAAGAGGAAGGTGTAGTGGGGACGGAAGACAAAGGGTGACTGGCTGCTGTCAGTGTAGAGGCCAGAGACTGATACGATCTCTGTAGACCAGCCAGTGCACCATGAATGCCCTCCAGGAATGCATTACTCCGTTGCACCAGAGTTGCAAGTCCCTGGATGGCATTCACGATGGTCGACTGACCCGCATAGATCGGCCTCAGGAGGTCAACAGCTTCCTCACTGAGGACAGCAGGGCTGACAGGGGCAGGGGCAGAGGTGCCTGTGGCAAAGGAGACACCCACCCTCTTGGGTAAGTGGGCATGGACAACTGGGTGGGGAGCTACAGGGAGTGCAGTGGTAGAAAGGGGGGTGGTAGACAAAGATGGTGCTGGGGTGGTCCCAGATGGGTCTGCCACTGCCAGTGAGTGGCCACTGGAGAAGGATGGTGAGGATAATGATGTAGATACTGTCTCCCCCGTGGCACTTCCCTCGCCCTCTGGGTCACTGTGTCCCTTGCTGTCGGTGGTTTCAGCACTCCGGGTTCCGTGGCCAGCAGCATCCCAACTGGCCTGTGCCCCGTCTCTTTCACCTACTGATGCTGATACATACAAACAGTGAGATAGGGAGGGAGAGAGAGGGTCATCACATTCTTCACATACACACATTATAACATGCACAACTGTAGGTATATATCTCCTGCCAGGGACGTCACAGTTTTAAACCTTCAGAGCCTATATCATGTCAAAATATGATACTTCAAACTACCTAATTTGTCATATGTCCACCAACATCATACGCCAAGTATTTGAACACTACTTGACCATCCCATCAAATCACCTAGAACTCTAAGGCAGTGTAATCATCATGGCCTTGCTAAAGCACAAATTTCAGCACCATACAGCTCATCTCTATCCTTCATCTTATCAGTCTAAGGAAATGCATTTGACAGATAACACCATATCATGGCTACTCCGACTACACACCTGCCCAGTCTATCAACAAAAGTCATGTTCCATGCAAGGAAGGTCATCTCTCATCTCATACGACACAGCACCTAACCTTCCAATCACAAAGTAAGTGTAGCAAAGAAAAGCCCACTATACATTATCAGCCACCAAGTATCCTTTGAGACATGATGTAGGTAGGTTATACCATATGTAACACTCTTATAGGTATGGCATTGACATATCTAGCATGGACAAAGCACATTGTCCAAGGGTAAAACTGCCTAGCCACTAACCTCATCTACAACAAAGGTATTGGGACACAAGTTTTATGTTCACATGTCAATGTAATGCCGAGGAATGTAAAGGGCTAATACACAACATGAGCCCCCATTGTTCGATGTCCACCTGTTACAAACTTCACATGCCCCATTGTATGATTTTGAGTTGACAACGGGTACACCTCCTCAAACCCACATATGGACAGTATGTGTATGGACACTATATTTTAAAAGGGCTATATTGGCCATACCAATTTCCTGAACGGGATGCCAGCCTCACATGAAGTATACAACTGTTTCAGGACACTGGATAACTAGTCCCTGTAACTAATATCTCACGCCGAATTTTGCACATAGAGCAGATCCATTTTAATGGGAGTGGTATTACACCATAGAGCCATATTAAACACTAATTGGATTATTGGACCTCGGAACACTAGATGGAAAGGATGATACAGCACCTTACAGATATATATATGGCTGGGTCGAGGAACACATGTGGCTCAGTCACATGCGCATCTCCACATGCAGCCATACATTTTGCTGGACACAGGTGATCAACATGATTCCATGCACAACCCAAAGGCCAGATCACTATATTTTAAAAGGGCAACTGCAGTACTATCTATTCCTAGTAGTCAACATGCCTGTAGCACCTACTACATTGCCATAGCTGCAATTCTGAGACAGCATACACCAAACTATCAGTGGAAAGTACATGGATTCAGTCAGTATTTACCCCCTTGTGGCTGCTGTGCTACCATCAGATGCTCATACACCTCAGGGTAGGCCACTGCCAAAATGTGGGCCATTGGGGGGTTCAGGGTCCAACGGGCACCCCTCTGTCGCTGGGAGGACATCCCCAGCCAGGCCTCAGTGGTCTTCCAATCCCAGCGTCTTAGGTCCTCCCACCGCTTTCTATAGTGGGTGCTCTGCCAGCTGTGGACTCCTAGGGTCAGCACTTGCTTGGCGATGGCACGCCAAATCCCCTCCTTCAGATGGGCGTTGACCTGCACGGATGACACAGACAAAAGGAAAAGGTTATGTCCACATGCACCATACCAATAGGAGTGGACAGTACACAGCAAGTTGGCACACATACCCATCCTCTCTGCTCTCATGCCTTCACAATATAGCATCTGCATGCCCAGAGGTTGCTATTTGTCGGAAAAAATCAAATCAGTCCAACAACATGTGAGATATATATATAAGTGCTAAGTCTTATACACATTGACAGTTACAGTAGTTACAAAAGTTATATCCCATTGTTATGTTTGGCAATGTGCACGAAGGAGGATCAAATAGGATACATGGCTATGTGCTGTACAGTATATGTCACATGTTGTAGCCATCCTTGACAGCTGGTAGGTGTAAAGAACGTAAATAGCTGTAATAGATGTGTTCATTCTGCATTTATCATACCATGTTTACTTTTTTCACAGTTATCCTGTCATGAGGAGAGTAAGACAACCACCTGTGTACCGTTCACTGGTAGACCTGCACACCATTGAGGAAAGGCATGTCATTTAGACATATCATCTAAATCGTCATACCTCCATGGATCTATTTGATCATTTGGAGCCAGATCTGATGCCTGCCATTCATAATCCCTATAGCATACCTCCCATTGTTCAAGTCTTGTCAGTGCTACACTTCTTGGCCACAGGGTCCTTCCAGAATACAGTGGCTCTTACAGCAGGTATGTGTCAGCCTATGTTCAGTCTGGTTTTGAAGGATGTACTGAGTGCATTGTTGCAACACCTTGACAGCTACATCAGGTTTCCCCACCAAGAGGATTTGGCCTATGTGAAGGCAGACTTTTATGAGTTGGGACACATTCCACATGTAGTAAGAGCCATTCCTGGCACCCATGTAGCCTTGGTCCCTCCCAGGGCAAATAAACAGGTGTATAGGAACAGGAAAAGCTACCACTCAATCAATGTTCAGGTGGTGTGTTCCTTCATCATGGGAAACAGCTAATGACAGAACTCTACACAGAGAGGGCCTGGCTGGTTGGGAAATTAACATGGAACTGTGTGTTTGCAATTTATGTCTCCGGCCATCACATTACAGCATGTCACACATACATGTTTGTGTTGTTTTCACAATGTGTTCACAGTTGATTCTGGCTATCCAAACTGTCCTTGGCTGTTGACACCAGTGAGGTACCCAACCACGCCAGGGGAAGTCCGCTACAATGAGGCCCACAGGAGGACAAGGCGTGTAGTTGAGCGGACTTTTGGGCTCCTGAAGGCAAGATTTAGGTGCCTGGACTTATCTGGAAGAGCCCTCCTCAACTCGCCCAACAAGGTATATCAGATACTAGGTGCCTGCTACATGCTCCACAATCTCGCCCTGAGATGTCAGATACCATTGATAGCAGATGAGGGGGAGGCAGCTGAAGCTGTGGCTGGTAATGCTGATATGCCAAGTGATGAAGAGCCAAAGGAAGATGAAACAGGTGACTCTAGGGCCGATCTCATCAATCAGTACTTCAACTGACATACAGGTATTTGAAGTAGACCTATTGTTCAGATGTAAGTGTACAACCAGATGTAGATGGTGGCATCACACATCCTTACTTGCTTCTTCTGTGGAGGTGTAATGAGCTCCAAAGCCTATGAGTGAGTTGTGAATGCAGACTGAAGGCTTGTATTGTGTACAGGACAGATTGTTCTGCATTCACATGTATTGTTGTAGCAAATGCTAACTTAGACTTCTGGTAATTACTTCCCAGATGTGAGCTATGTTTTCTGCAAATGTCCTATCCTCTTTCCCTTTCACTCACAGATTTGCCTAAATCCTATTTGGCTCTGTAACCTTGGCTTGAGGAATACTGTGTCAGACGCAGATGGGAATTGCTAACAGACATGAGAGGTGTACATGGCCGATACCTGGTGATATCAGTTTAGTTTAAGTGGGGTGTAAGCTTGATTGTTTCGCCATCATAAAACAGGGGTGGTAAATGGCTTTTCCTTTTCTTTCACCTGTGGGGTAGAGGAGGATGTCAAATTGTGTTTTATATGTCTGGAGGAGTGTCTGTTACATGTGGAAAGATTGGATCACAGCCTCTCACTTCACTATAGATGGAGTCAATAGTGATCACCATTGGAGCTAGCTGACATTTTGTTCTGATTTTGCAGTCCAAGGTGCATGTCATTGTAGCCTGACATAGGTGAGTGAAACACTTGCAGGTATGGGACCAATGTTAGTGTATGGTTTCAGTACTGGGATCCTCTTTTATGATTTTTGTATGTTTCATGGGATATGTGTTTTAGGAGCTATGGTATTGGTATGTGAAGAGCCTATACCGGGTGATACAGAGGACCTATCATTGTGCTGCTGTTTTGTAGCTAGATTACCATGAGCCTGATGTCTGTATCCTGTGTCTATGCATTTATGACACCATTGCGTACATCCTGATGAAACTCTCAGTCATGATGTATGTGTTGATTGCAATACTGACTACAAATTTGTATAGATCTGGATTTCAACCTCTTTAACATCTGTCTTGTAACGTTTCTGTTGTATAGTCTCCTGATGATGGTTTTTCCATTTATATCCATTATAAAGCCTGTTTGATATGGGGGGATTACCACACCACAATTGGCATGCATACTATTGTACATGGATTATAAAGGACACATATACAGTACCTGTGTTTAAGTGAAATTTATTGTGTGAAGTCATGTGGGATGATTTCATCAGGGTAGCTGCTACACCTGTTGGTATCAGAAGTCCAGTGTCCTTGCACCATGTGAAAATGGAGTTATGTTTCAGAATAGTCAACTGGGTGTATGTGTGGCACACAAGGGGGAATAATCAGGAGAGGTTAACTTCCTGGCAGAAGGTTTGGTCTTTGCATCTGTTCCTGCTGGATGTCTGGATGGACTTCCACGTTTGCAAGGGGTTCTTCAGTTACGGGAGAGGTGTCTGAGGCATGAGGTTCCCCTGGCAGGGCCTCAATTCCACTAGCAGCCGCAGATATTGAAGGGGCAGATATTACATTAATAGTGGAAGGGGTCAGATGATGGGTAGAGAAACTAATCAGGGTGGTATTGATGTCCCTCAGCACCCCTGCAATAGTAGTCATGTGGGCATTTTGTGCTTGCCACTGGTGCATGACTTCCTGGTGGTGGTCCCTCTGCAGCCTTTTTTCCCCCATCATAGTGATAATTTGGCCTATCTTGTCTTGGGAGCTTTGGTATGCTCCCAAGAATTGGTAGATTGTTTCCTGGTCAGTAGTGTCCCTTTGAGACCCCATCCTCTAGACCACAGCATCCCTCCCACGCACCCTACCCTCAAGTGCCTGTACCCCTGGCACAGTGTGCCCGCTCCCAGTGGTTGTAGGTCCATCATCATCAGTGGTGGCAAGGTGAGACTCAGATATCTGTACTGTGGGGCACATAATAGATGATACACTCCTTGGAACACAGGTTTGAGGGCAAATGGTTGCCTGTGACGTCGATGCAACAGGGTTGGTAAAGTTGATGTGGGCAGGGTGAGGTTGAGATTCATTGACTAACCAGGTGTCCCAGATGGGCCAGGTTGTTCGTCTGTGTTCAGACATCCAAAGCTGTTGTCCTCACTGGGGCCTTCATCCTGAGGTGGACTGACAGTCTCAGGTATCCTCTCAATGGTGGCAATGGCAAGGTTACCTGTGGAGGGAGTGAGACACAGAGTTCAGATTAAAATGTGTATTTAATTGCATTTGTGGAGATGCAGGCAGTGGCCTAATATGATTTCCTGCAATGACATTGATAGCTACTGCATAGCATATCTCCGTTGTACATACAACTCTGTGACTAGATTTCCATACTTCATGTTTAGAGTTGTCATACTAGGTTGGTACAGATTGCACTGCAGGTGGGATCTGTTATTGTCTGATTATTGACATGACTTTTCAATTCTGTTACCTAGTGAATAGTCTGGCTTGCTAGGTATCACACATGAAAGGTGCAGAATTCCCAATGGTGTCCTAGTGGGAACTCAGTATGCAAGAGAAATTGTCCTGAATCTAGATGTTGTGCATGTGCATCGACTCAGCTATCTTACTTTTCAAACCATGTCAGTTTTTTTTAGTTTGGGATATATTTTATCTGTGGTCACTCAGCTGTGGCTGTGTTTTGCTTTGGTTGCTATTGTCGGTCTGCCATCTAATTGTTGTCATTGCCATGTAATGGTCCTCACTGGAACACTGTAGATGATGTAGCTGATAAATGAGTTGTACATGTATTCCATGTGTGTTGTACACATTCCAGGTTTTCACAATGATGGGTTAGTGCATTCTGGGAGTTGTAGTGATATGAGTAGCCTGTAGTTAACATGCAATTTCCAAGGGCTGTGAGGGCAATTGGGCTTAGTGGAGAGGTGAAATGCCAGAGAGGGGTATTAGGTGATTTAGTGAGAGGTATAGTGGCTAAAATAGCTTATTACGGTGGGTTTGTGTGGTGATGAAGCATGCAGGACAACACAATTGTGTGACATAAATGTTGTTGGCACTTACCAGACTCAAGTCCCCCCGGCATGCCTGTGAGGCCTTCTGGATAAGGTATTTAGAAGATCTTCTCCTCTCATGATGTAAAGGAAGGTGGAGGAGGTGGGGGCACAACGCCAGTCTCCTGTATGCTAGCTGGTGCCTGGATGCCATGGAACGCACCTTCCCCGTAGGTCGTTCCACCTCTTCCTGATGTTCCCCCTTGTACGAGGTGACCGCATACAGAACTGACCCTGTTGAGTAGCCTTTGCCACAACTCAATTTTACTGGTAATAGATGTTTGTTGGAACTGTGCTCTGAACAGGTGTAGCTCTACCCTTACAATTTCACCCACCATGACCCTCAACTCGTCATCAGTGAAAGGTGGGTGTTTTTGTGGGGACATGGTTGTGGTTGTGTAGACAGTGTGTGGCGGTATTGTGAGTGTAAGGGTACAGTGTTGGGTAATTGGTGAGGTGTGGGTGCTGTGATGTGAACTGGAGACAGTCATAGTGGATTGTGTGTGCTAGTGATGTGTGTATTGTGATAGATGTGCTGATGTGGGGTGTGTGCTGAGTGAAATGTATATGTGTGCCTATAGAGTATAAGAGAGAGCTAAATCTAATATTTTGGGATTCTCAGTGTATATGTATGGTGCTCTGGATGCAAAGGATTGTGGGTTGGGTAGGGGTGTGTTATAAAGTGCTGTGAGTAGGTGTGTCTAGTGTGCGGATGTGTGTCAGGTGTGTAGTATTCAAATTATCCAATGTGGTGTTCTGACAGAATTGAGTTGTGACCACCGCGTTTCGGACCGCCATTGGTTTTCCAGCTATGGAAGAACCGCTGTGGTAATTTGTGGATCGTAATTTGATGTGTGGAATTGTGTCATGCTGGAGGGTGCTGGTGGTGGAACCGCCTCTTTTCCGTCTTCCAGTTATCTGGTGGTTTCAGAATTTTGGCTGTTTTTTGGCAGGCTTCAGGGTATGACTCTTAATACGGCAGTTGGATTGCCGCCAACATGGTGGTCTTTTGGCAGCCACCACCGCGGCGGCCGTCACAAAAGACCACCAAAGTCGTAATGAGGCCCATAATATTAAGTCCAAAAATATTGTGACACTGAAATACTATGTCAAAAATACAATTGACACAATATAATTTCCCCATACTTATAATGTTAAATACAAAAATATCAAAAAAATATTGTTTCAAACTAATATTTAAAAAAATAGGACAAAAATATTGAAATCTATCAAATAGACTGTATACAACTGTTAAATTTTTTAATACATACCATTAATATAATATATATTGAATAAATGTAAGTAACAATTATTATTATTAGAAATACATATTTACTTCTACTGTACAAACATACACACATATACATATATATTTGTATGTTTATATATATATGTATATATATATATACATATATAATCTACCACTATTATTAAAATATATATTACATTATATTATTTTTTTGTGTTTTTCCAATTTCTTAGTATGAGGAACATATATATGTATATATTTATAGATGCATATAGGAAATATAAAAAATGTAAGAAAAAACAAATATAAAAAATGTAATACCTTAACAAAATGAGTAAAATAAAAAACATATTTTACTAAAAATATAATTGATATGTAAATATCATAAAAATGTTTTAAAAATATTAAATAATAGTAGAGAAATTAAAAAATATGAATTAATGCATTAAATATAGTAGCATTATAGATAATAGAAGTAAAATGTAATTTTCCCACTCCAGTGTGAGCAGCAGCAGGGAAAGCGTTGGACTCTGGAAGGGCAAAATGTACTATTTCCACTCCAATCTCTGCAACAGTTCTGAAAGTGTTAGACTCCGGAGGAGTAAACTTTACTATTCCCACTCCAGCCTGTACAAAAGTAAGGAAAGCGTTGGACTTTGGAGGCGTAAAATGTACTATTTCCACTCCAGTCTTTACAACAGTAGGGAAAGCGTTGGACTCCAGTTTGGGTAAATTTACTATTCCCACTCCAGTCTCTGCAACAGTAGAGAAAGAGCTGGACTTTGACTGGTTACAATTTACTATTCCCACTCCAGTCTGTGCAACTGTAGGAAAAGTGTTGGATTCTGGACGGGTAACATTTACTATTTCCACTCAAGTCTGTGCAATAGTGGAGAAAGCGTTGGACTCAGAAGGGGTACAATTTACTATTCTCACTCCGGTCTGTGCAGCAGTAGGGAAAGCGTTGGATTTAGAAGGGGTAAAATGTACTGTTTCCACTCAAGTCTATGCAACAGTAGAGAAAGTGTTGGACTCTGGAGGGGTACAATTTACTATTCCCACTACAGTCTATGCAGCAGTAGGGCAAGCAGGGGACTCATGATGGGTAAAATCTACTATTCCCACTCCAGTCTGTGCAACAGTAAAGAAATCGTTGGACTCAGAAGGGGTTACATTTACTATTCCCACTCTATTCTGTGCAGCAGTAAAGAAGGTAATTCACTTAAAACACATGACATAATTTAATAACTCAGTCTGTTCACCAAAAATATAAAAATGCTAATCAAAAAATCATATATACATTTTAAAAAATAATTAAACATTTTACATAAATATTACATTTTTTTTAGCTTGATGTCAAATAAACTAGTTATTAGTTTGATTATTTAATTAAAGGCCCACACTATACTGCCATAAACCTAGCATCCCTGATTCAAATATAGTTAAAATAAAATAACACATTTAACATGTTAAATAACAAGCATTAGTAAATGCATTAGGTTTCACCTCTGCGTTGTGCAGACAAAACCTATAAAAAAGTGTAAGGGGAACAGCATCACAAGAGCAAATGTGGTGAAGCCAAGATCTAAATTATGATCACCCCATAGTTGCAGACTTTTCAAAATTGCCTTTAACATGCATGCTTGAAATGCGGACAGCCATGGAGAGATTAGATAAACAAGCACAGCGCTGTGCTTGTTTACCTAATCTCCCCGAGGCTGTCCGCATTTCAAGCATGCATGTTAAAGGCAATCATAAAATGCGTGCAGCCACAGAGAAATTCGGTAAACAAACACAGTGTAAGCGCTGCGCAGGGCAAATCAAAAAATAAAAATAAGCACAACGCTTGCGCCGTGCTTGTTTACTGAATCTCCCCGTGGCTGCATGCCTTTCAAGATTGTCTTTAACATGCTCGCTTGAAATGCGTGCAGCCTCGGGACAATTAAGTAAGCAAGCACTGCAATGTTTAGATAAACAAGTGCAAGCGCTGTGCATGGTACGCCACAATATAAATGGCGAGCGCAAGCGCTGTGCAGAGAACAGCTTAAAAAAAGACCCACAAAGCAGAAGGAAACAGTATTTGGGCTCAGGACGCAGATAAAAGTCAACACACACAAGAAAGAAGCATTGATAAAGGCAGGAAACACACTACAGCCTATGGAAACAGAGAAAAGTAAGTGGCAAGCACAAGACATTAGAAAAGCCACCATGGGAGGAAGATCCTTCTCCTACCTGGCAGCCAAGACTTGGAACTCCCCCCCCATCCACCTCCGTCTGACCCAAGACCACCTCTCCTTCAGGAAGCAACTCAAGACCTGGCTGTTTGAGCAGTAGCGGTCCCCCCCCCAGCGCCTTGAGACCCTCCGGGTGAGTAGCGCGCTATACAAATTTCTTGATTGATTGAGGAACTACTGAAAAGAAAGGGAGAAGCAGGGGGGGGATGTAAGCCCCTTTTAAGGTAAATTTAACACAATAGATTTCCCAAGCACAGCACAAGCGCTGTGTAGGCGAAACCTAACAAAAATAATAAATGGATAAATATTTGATAATTAATTATTATTTTACCAATACCTCACTACCCCACAAAAAAAAAAAACTGACAGCTAATATATATCATTAAAAATCTAACTATTACACAATTAACTTAGTTTTATTCAATTAAAAATTACAATACAAATTAGTAATTAATTCATAAATATTTCATAACTTCCCACTCTATACCCCTACAAACACAATCCACACCTAAAATATAATTTAAGAAGAATATTTACACAATTCACATATGTAATTACCAATTAAATAGTTAATACATAATTAATAATTAATTAATAAACAATTATTATATAATTAACTTTCCACTCAATATCCCTAGAAACACAACCAGCCCCTAAAATATAACTTGAAAAATATAATGATTACACATTTTACATATTTATTTATCAATTAAATAATTACTAATTATTTAATAACTAATAATAAAGTATTACTTAATTAACTTCCCACCTAATACCCCTAAAAATGCAACAAACAGCAACAAAAATATAAAATAAAAATATATTAATTACACAATTTACATATTTAACTTCCCACCCTGTACCCCTACAAACCTCACAACTCACTACGACACTAGAAATTACTAGTAACAATTAAATAAAAAATTATAACTAACTAAAAATGTACAAACTATATTTATAAATATTAACAACAATTAGACAAACAATATAAAACATATATAACTAAAATATAGCTAAAACACATGAAAATAATTAAAAAACTATATTTTTTTGCAACTTATTATTGAAAACGATTCAACAACACAGATATTATTGAAAAGAATACTACTTACCTAAAATTCAATATTAATGTCAATGATATTTCTGCATCACAATATTTATGTGTCATAATATTAAAAACTCAACACTTTTATGACTCGATATTTTTATTTCAATATTTTGCCCAAATACCCACAAACACTGGCTGTTGAGCCAATGCCGAGACTCAAACCTGGTTTACCAGTTCTAAAATCGGCAGCTCTGGCCGTTACGTCTCTCCCCCTCCTTTCATGTCAGCTCAGGGACTGCCTGCGTCCTCCTCCTCCACGCCTTCCTGCTGAGCCAATGCCACTGAGAACTTCTGAGTAGGCCAAAGCTCCCTAAGCCATCCACAGGCAGAGAAAGCCCACTCGGCAGCAATGGTCTAATGGGATCACCAGTCATCTCGGTCTCCTTTACGTCGGCCTCTCACACCAGTGCAAGGCTGCAGACCTCCGGGCCCCTTAGGAACTGCCACTTTTCATACATTAAGGGTAGTGGGTTGTACAGGGCCTTAAAGCAACAGCTAGCCACAGGTAACAATTGTTAGCAAGAGGTGAAAGCAGCGCAGGCTATGTAAAATCATAGCTCAAGCCGGCGAAACATCACAGCAGTGTAGTCATCTTGACATTTGGTTGCGTGGTACCCTCTACCTTTATTGTTTGATGATTAGTGACTGCCCCAGGGTGGAGAAAACAGGCTTTGGGTCGGCCCTCTTCATCCATTGGTCTGCTCGAGTGGCATTCTCATTTTTTTCCAACCCACCACAACATACAGCCTGGGACAATGGGTCACCCTACAACACAGCCACAACTGGCAGAGTAACCTCTGCTTTAATTTCTGTTTTAAAGCTGTGGAATTTGTGTCATTGCTTACTTATGTTTGCAAATGCATGCATGACACCTTTTAAATGTGGTATATTTACTTTTTACTACGTGTACGCTTTTAATTCCTATTGTATATATTTGCAAAAACAGAGAGTAAAATAAATCACTGAGCGCTTGCCAAGGCCAGACCCAACGACTTTGCCAATGTTGTTTACTATGTAATGGAGTAGACTGAGTGTTGTAGCTGTTGTGTCATTCTGTGTCTGAGCCTTAAATGTCCTATGACTGCCAAGCAACCAGGGATAGTAATTATGTAGCTGTTTTTGGTTTTTCATCCGGGAAGCAACATTTCCCATGGTCCTAGGACTCCGATTTTAAAGACAGCACCACAATGGGCACTGCTCATTTACTGTAACACTGCACAGCGTGGACCAGCACTGCTCAAGTCAACACACTGCATGAACGCATAATAGAAGCAACACCCCAGCCTAACAAAATCGTGCTCACTAAAACAAACCTAAAACATAAAATTAAGATAAGGTAGAAAACAAAACAACATGGCACAGAAAAACACATCGTATCACAAAAGGTCACAGTGTAGCACAGAAAATCACCTCCAGCATACAACTTAAAAGAGCAATACGCAACATTACATAACACTTCAAAACACAGCTCTACACAAAAACACAATACACCACGTCACTTCGAACCACAACATAATCTGAAAACAACGTAGCAGAACATCTTGCTTCAAAGCACAAATAGGCATGAGTCCACTTCGGGCATCTCGGAACAACACAACACACCAGATCACACATATTATTACACAATGAAAAAAACATCACATAGGAGGCCGAAGGTCACAAAACACCACGCCATTCAGTGAAACACATCACATTTATTATATAGCATCACATGACATAAACACACATAACGGATACCACACAGCACATCTCACTCTAACAATTTAACAAAGTACCACGACGTTGTCTAAATCCAATGTCATAATAGGAAATATCAAGACAAGTCAAATAGAAACACAGGACCCTCTACAGGTGACGGTGCAATCTAACACATAAAGACTATGACGTAGCGTAACGTAAGGTATCGCAACGTAAGCAGCATTACATAACATTACGTAACGTCAGGCAACGTAATGTAACATGCCCACACATAACATTTCACAAAGAACACATACCATAGCACAGCCACTGAGCATGTATTGTGGTTCGGGGTGCGGTGTCACGCATCAAGATGTTGCTGTGTCTGAAGTGCACGGAAATGAAAATCCCCCCAACACACACACACACGCGCTCGTCTCTCACCCCGACGCTCTCAGGGCTATCACGTCTCAGGTGTAAATTCCTCCCACGCCCTGCCTGCTTCTGCGAGAGATTCGCGCCTCTGGCTTTGCAACCCTAACATTTTGCTGTCAGACAAGCGGTGTTTAAAAGAACACAAAAGTGTCCCAATGGACAAAGCCCCAATGATCGCAGGCAGTGTGCGCCCGTGGGCACAACGCCGAGGGGGGAGGTGTCACGCGTTGGCGAGCAGAGGATGAGCGGGAGCCGGAAGCCTGGTGCGGTGTCAGATGTAACCCTTTGCATGTGCATACAACCGCCATGACGTTCGGAGGCGCCATTCACACTCATTTCGATGGAACCATTCAACATTATTTTTTCAGTTCAAATAAAACTATTTAACAAAACTGTATCCGGTGTCCACTAATTTTGAATTTGGCCTCAGTGCATTACAGTTGCAATCTTCACCAGGGTTCTGGGTTACAGACATTTCAGCATCCCTCTGTAAAGAACAAAGGGGCAGGCATACAAAACACTGGTCACAAAGTCCTGCAACAGGAACTTTGTGCCCTGTATTGAAGTTTGTGACTGACCTATGTACTAATAGGTTAGCTCACAAAATATGAACTCGTTGTGAGTCGCAATTCTACCTACCCGATCAACCGTAGCAAATTAGGTTGGTAGCAAATTAGGACTCACTGCGATTGGTGGCCATCATATAGATGGTTGCCTGCTGGGATCAGGAAACCTGCGTGTGTAGTCACCAGGAGGTAGCTATAGTTAGGAACAGGTTTCCATTAAAAAAAAGTGTTTTTTGACTTGCCTATTTCTTTAGCACCGCTCGACTAATCTTCAGAAAATGTTCCCAAAAAAGTTTGCCAGCGATTCTTGTTGTGCACAGAAAGTTTCGGGGTGATCCATCAAGCGGTGGCTAAGAAAAAGGTTTGTAGGTCAAAAAAGGTGTGTTTCCCATGTTAATTCCCCTAGGAGTTTTGAGCACGACTACAGCCCGAACCGCTTAACAGAATTAAACCAAATTTGGCAGAAAGGTAGCTGTTGGTGCTCAGATTACACTTTTGTTAAGTGGCGTAAATCCATTCTGTAGTTTAACATAAATTAAAGGAAAACCAAATTTGTATATCTAGGACAGTGGTTCCGCTCCAATGACTTCTCAAATAATAAGAGCTCATGCAGAGATCTGCAGAGCTCTGATTGGCTGCCAACACTTCAACCAGGAAGTGTTGGCAGCCATCTTGGAACTCAGAGTGAAAAAAAAGAAAGGGCCCAGGGTAGGGACACCCTTACCCCTTAACTCTAATGGTGGAGTCCCAGAGGGACCTCCCCACTAGGGCAAAAAGTTTTTTTTTTTTTTTTTTTTGTTTCACATTCACACAAAAAACAAGTGCAGTCTCCCGTTCTTGTTTTACTAAAGCCCGCAGGTGGTGGTCCCATGGGCATGAAAAAGATGAAGGAGCGGGGAACACATGCAGCCCCCCTCCTGGGCTTATTTATGCCCTGGGCAACACCAACTTCCCGGTGCTTTAATTCAATAGTATGCGGGGGCCACGCCACGTCCCAGGGACCACACTTCCCCAGAGCAAAATGCCTTATAGTAAGGAGGGTCATGTGGCACCCCCCTCTGCAGCCCAGGGGGATGAAATGAAATAATGAAAGGGGTCCGCCGTGGACCCTTGGCCCTGTTACCACCACCTCCCTGGGGCAAATGTAAATATTGGAGGTGGGCTGCACGCCACCCCCCCGAGGAGCCAATAATGGCCCTGGGGACCACCACTCCCCACGGCCGGCTCCCTCTATGTTCCAGGGTGCCCACCCCCTGGCATAGCTGTTTGCTCTGACCTGGCAGGAGCTTTGACAGCTCTGTCAAGTCAGAGCAAATACAACTACTCTCCCTTGCAAGAGCTGTAAAACAGTAAAACAGCTCTCGCTTGCTGGGAGCAGAGGTTTCCTGTTTCCCTGCTCAGAGACATGTTGGCAGGGAAACAGAGGAAATGATTGCTCCCCTTCCTGTGGCACTTTGGAAATTCAGTGCGGGGGGTGCGCAGTCCCCCTGCAGCCCCGGGGACCGCCACCTCCAAGGGCACTTTAGTAATTCGGTATGGGGGGACGCAGCCCCCCGAGCCCTGGAGGCCACCACTTCCCCAGGGATATTAGCGTGTTATTTATTTGAATAATATCGAGTGTTGACTGATTTTGAAATCATCCCCAAAGCATTTCAGAGTTAGGTAATATCGAACACAAAAGTAATATTCGGTTCCGAAAAATGAAATCATTTCTAGCAGTGCATTGTTGAGCCCAACACACAATATGAAATGACTGAGGAATCAAGTAATCAAGAGAATTGACAAAAAGGAGGTGTCAGCAATCACAGAATTGTATTATAAAGAGAGAGTCTCTTTAGGGGTCATCCATCTTTACAGCTTAATACTCACTGGGCTCAATAGAAGACTAGAAATATCCTGTTTAATGTTAATATATTGTTTTGATCATGTTCACGAGTGTGGGTGATGCAGTTCATGCAAAAGACTTCATCAATCTTGATAGTTCTGGCGTTGTTGGAATAATTGTCATTACAATTGCTGATGTTTGTCAAGCAATTGATTAACTTCTGTGCCTGCAGGTGTTCTTTTTATGATCATTAGTTCCAGTTTTCATATATATGTTGAAAGACAATTAGGCCCAGAGTTCCTTGTGCCATGTTGTGCCCCTCCTAAAGCCGCCATGTGTGCACCGTGTTAATGATACAGCGCACACATTAGGATCAACAGCGTCATAATTTCTGACGACATTGTGGTACTTTGCAGGACTAGTGTAAAAATGATGGCGCCAATCCTGCAAAGTACTTAGAGGCCCATTATAAACAATGGTGTGCCTCAATTTAACACCTGCTCTGAGCAGGCGTTAGAAATGAGGCTAAAAATGGCGCAATGGAATCTCATAGATTGCACTGTGCCATTTTTCTGGACCTCCTAACGGAGGAACACCCTCCTGACGCAGGCATAATGTGGCAGAGGGGTTTATAAAGTGGCACAATGCATGCATAGAACCACTTTTTAAATTTGGCACAGTGTTTTTGCCAACCTAACGCCACATTAGCATCACAAAAATGATGCTAATGTAGCGCTAGGTGGCGCTAGGTCCTTCTTAAATTTGGGCCTTAATGTCTAGATGTTGTTCTCCATACTTCATAGGTACACATTCTATAAATTAAGAGAGATTTGTATCAATATTCCTGTTTTGTTCCGCCTCCCGTCTCAACTATTTTATTAGTAGGTTAGACATGTATTACATTCACTTAATGGAGCTTGTTTGGAGTATACAATATAGGCTTAACATATCTAGTTCTACATGGTTGGTTTCTATCACTCTTTTTTCACTTTGCATGTTAGTAATGTGGTCAACCATCTGCCCATACATTCAATACTGCATTACCCCTTTGCGGATCATGCTTTGCTGGCTTTGCTTTCACTTCCACATTTCCTTCTGTTTGATGAAAACCTCACTTTGAGTGCATTCTGTGCATGACATCTATCTGGTTCCCTACTTATGTGGGAGATTCTCCATTTCCCACCTCATATGATCACTAAGTAACCATTCTTTTTCATATCATGTTCCTAAACCCCACTCATCGTATTTCCTTTTTTGGTTGGTGTTACTGTGTTGTAGTGGGACGCAAAGTTGGTGCATTGTTGTCAATCCAGATACTGGCATTTTGGAGGAATCCTTATTAATGTTCACAAGCGCATTGATAATTTCATTGGTATTCGTATTTACGAAGTCTATTGTGAATAGTTACTGCCATTTTGCTCACTCACTTCTTTTGATATTCGGAGGTCAAAAAACAGTTATTGAAGGTCTCATGCCACACTCTTTCACTTTAGTCCCTGATGTTCATAACTAGTCTTGCAAAGAGCATGGACTGACTTTCCCTTCACTGAGCACTATAAGTTTAATGGGGTGGTCAAAAGAATCTGCTACACTGGCAGAGTTGGCGGTATTTTGGCCACTTCGCATTACTCTTGTAGTTCTGGGCAAATTTCGCCAACCATAGAGTGTTGGAGTCTTTTCTCGCACACGACTTGCCAGTGGTTAAGTTGGCATGCGCAAGTAAGATTGGGCATCCCCTGGTGTGATTTTCAGTTGCTAGGAGGGCACCCAGCTGGATTTCTTTAACGCAGTGAGTTGTGACCATTTACAGTGAGAAAGCTGCCGCTTGGGCACAACATCTACTTGAGCGGCAGCAAAATCAACTCAAGAAGCAGGTCCCTTTGGCATACCGCCTGGTGACTTTCGCACTGATTATACAGTGCAGAATGAGCTCCTGGCAGTGAAAACCAGTGTGAGCAGTGCAATGTGCCTATTTCCCACCGTTTGCAGATTTCCGTGGAATCTCATTGAGTTTTCATATAACTCCGCAAAATTCTACGGAGTGAAACTCCACAAGTTCCACCCACCCCTTTAGTTTGAGGCATAAGTCATACTATATGTATAGGTTTAGTTCAATGTTAATTTGGTTGAATGAATTTTGTTCTCTTCATAGTGATGTCCAGTGGTAGCTGGTGGTAATCTCAAGTGGAAGGGTGGGTGGGAAATAAAAAAATAATAAAAAAAAACATACATCTTCCAGTGCCCGCTGGCTCCTGCCGCCTCGTTCCCCTGCTCTTCTGATGGTGTCCCAGCATTCACTGGGATACCAACACAGGCTCCACAACAATCCTGGTGCTGCTTTCATGCTAAACCTAGCATTAAAGCAGTGCCAGGATTGGTCTGAGCGGCTTGGACTGCCACTCAGACACTGCCCTGGGGTCTGTGCAGTTTCTCTAGCCTGGCTGTTCAACGCAGCCGGGTTGGAGAAACCTAAGTGCGCAAGTGTGTTTGGCTGGCCTAAGTCGGCCAGCCAAACTGACCTTCACACTTACTGCAATTTCTCCTCCTCCTCCTCCTCCCCCTCTCCATCCTCCCGTGGCCTAGCCCGCCCCTCCTTACACATGCTGCTGGCTGAGCCAGCAGCTGAAAGATAAAATGATAAAGAAGTATCGTTTTATTTTTCAGCTCCTGGCTTAGCCAGGGGGAGACGCTCCTTCGCCATCGCGGAGGAGCCACCCCTGGTGATGTTGTCCCGCAAGAAGGCGAACACTAAAATTGTTTAATTAAATTATTTTATTGCAACTGATAACATTGTTGTGAAATGACTGAATCAAAGTTAATTATTAATTGGATGCAACAATGAAAAATTAATGAGTGACTGTGTTCCTCATGATGTACTCCAAAAATGGTTGTGCGCTTGTGATCAATACACTAGTATCAGAGGGCTGGAAAGGGGTGTGGGGTGACATGCCCAAAGCTGAAAAAGGATTTGCCAGAAAATTAAACTACCTAATGTAGTGTGCATCCACAAAAGTGTGGGTATGGTATTGTTATGTATCCTTTACAGATAAAGAAACAGAGTACTATTGACTTGGTTAAAAGTAAGGTGTTATTTATTTACAGGGCCGAGAGGTAGTAGGACTCTGGAAGAAGAATAAGTTACGTTTTTCGGTAACACTCTTTCTGGTGCATTCTATATCTTCCCGCGGAATCCTCTTCCTTTAATACCATCCAGCCACCAGACTTGACCCATATTTATTCTCACAAAAAATAGCTTCCCAACACTGCTGGATGGCACTACAGCAGTGGTTCTCAACCTTTTGACTCCTGAGTGAATCACTACTGCCAGCCCGGGACCACCAAGCAATTTGTAAGATTTAAATTTCAAACATTAAAACAGTAATTTGCAAAAAATACACAAACAAGTACGCACCAAACAAATACTCGAATTACTAAAGATATAATTATTTTATATTGAAAAAACATGCAAAAATCAAAACATTTTAATGGAAAGGTTGGCACTACATTTCGGCGACTGACTTTTCAATGTTTGGTTTTATTCAGGAAAGTTAAATCCTCAGATAAGATTTTACATTTCCCAAGCAATTTCTGTTTTTATTTTTTAGGTACATAAGATCTGAGAAAGCTTTTTCACATACATATATGGGGGGAAAGGAAGTAAAACCATAATGGACTCTCAACTCTCCTTAGCCTATCGTCACATGTAATTCATTTGTTTTATAGCACCTCTCACACTGGTGTAGGGTGTCATGTCATCCACACTAGTAGACATTTTCTAAGAGTGCTTGGCCTGGAGAAGCACAAACTCTGGATTCACAACATAGCACAGTGGTTAGTGTTGACTTTAATCATAGCAATGTGTTCCTACTCAAGCACACTGTAGTATCTAGGTGATGTGGGTATCTAGGCAATGTGAGTAAGTTCTAAGCTCGCATTCTGTTTATGTGGTTAAAACCTTGGGATTGAGAGACGAGGGACGATTAAGGGAGGAACAAGGTTGGAGGCTGGCGTAGGGCTGTTTTGCGATCTTGTATAATAAATCTTCTCTTCACAATCACGCTGACTCGCTGGATCCTTGTGCTACTCCTCAAGGCTGTACTTCACATTTGGCGACGAGGGATGTGCGCAAGCCCTAACAACATGACTTTCCTCTCGGTAAGAGGCGTTCTCTTGGGAAGTGCCTCGCAGGCAGAAACACTTACCCAGTCACAAGGTACTGTTTTTCTATATAATTTTTTCGCCTGCACCTAGTTTCCGAGTGCTCTGCAGAAAACGGTTTCTGCACGAGCGCATGTCTGGCGCATGTATCTCTGAAGCTAGAGCACTCACAGCAGTACGGTGTCTCCTTGGGAACAGGTCTCGGCAGCAGGAAGTCTTCGAGCTGGGCGGTGCGGTGTCACCTTGACAACAGGCCTCAGCAAGTCTTAAAGGGCCATATGTAGGACAGTTGTTATACAACTGTGACAGTGGCTGCTCAACCGGACATGGCAGGCTGCAGGCATCCTTTGTGTTAAGCTGCTCACCGTCCAAACCTCACTCTGCCCTCACTAAACGTTGCTCTGAAGCAGTTGGCCCTCTTCTTCTCCTTGCAGCTTGGAATTCGAATTCAAGCAATCACGTTGATTTTTTCGACACTTCACACTTTTGATCTTTGCAGACAGACGTCCTGAGGCACGTGTTCATTTCATGAAAATCTAGCTCATCAAAGATGGCGGTTTTGCCTGCATCATCCCTACATAGACATGCTGTAGTACTTTCTTTATGTTTATGACCGACGCAAGCCTCGCGGAACACATTTGTTTTTGTCACTTGACTCACCTGTCTTTCTCTAATCCCGCCATTCTTTTTAAATGTTTATCGATCGAACGCAGAAATTACATTCCTGCAATTGCAAATTACGGGGCATGTTTAAGAGCCCCTAGCGCCACCTTACTGCCACCATAGGGACTCATTATAACCCTGGTGGTCACTGGCATTCGTACTGCCAACAGGCTGGCGGTACGAAACACCACATTTTGACGCTGTAACACCGCCAGGACCGGCGATATACAGCCATGGTGGTCCCAGCGGTCGAACTCCACCAGGGCAGCGCTGCTTGCACTGTTACCGTCCGCTGGCCCAGCGGAAAAGTCCAAATAGGGAGCCAGACATACCGCCAGTCCAAAAAGACCGCCAAGGTTGTAATGAGGGCCATAGTTTCATATTTTGGATGTGTAGGCGACACTAAAGTGCTTTTTCCAGGTGCCATATTTACAAAGTGGCGCAATGCATGCATTGCGCCACTTTGTAAACCCTTGCACCACATTATGGGTGGGTCATTACAACATTGGCGGTAAAAGCCGCTTACCGCTGTGCAGAAGACCACCAATACACCGCCGCGGCTGCGGAAATCTGCCACAGCTATTATGGCCCACATCTCGGAATACGCCGAAATTCAGACACCCACACAAGTCCGCCACACCAAAGGTCAGTGATAAACTGGCGAAAACAAAACCTCCACCGTCACGCCAACAGAAACACGCCCATGCTATCACGACCCACGAATCCACGCAGCGGTCTTTCAACCGCGGTATTCCATTGGCGGTACACACCGCCGCGCTCAAAATACACACACATCTCCAAAACACTGCCACATTGGACAATTCGAATTACACACACCTGATACACATACAAACACCACTCCCACACACCCAACACAATATAAAACACACACCCACATCACCCACAAACCCCTACGACCAAAACTGATTGACAAAGGCCAGAGAGAGAGCACAGAATAGACAACCCCACCACACAGAGGCACCCACACAACATCCACGCACAAAACACCACACACCACTACACATCACCACACTCATCACCACATACACCACCCCACACATCCCCTACACCACCCCATGGCACGGCAAAGACACCCCAGGTTCTCCGAGGAGGAGCTCAGGGTCATGGTGGAGGAAATCGTACGGGTAGAGCCACAGCTATTTGGATCACAGGTGCAGCACACCTCCATAACTAGGAAGATGGAGCTATGGCAAAGAATAGTCGACAGGGTCAACGCAGTGGGACAGCACCCAAGAAATCGGGACGACTTCAGGAAGAGGTGGAACGACCTACGGGGGAAGGTGCGTTCCGTGGTCTCCAGGCACAACATCGCGGTACAGCGAACTGACGGCGGACCTCCACCTCCTCCCCCACAACTAACAACATGGGAGGAGCAGGTCTTGACCATTATGCATCCTGAGGGCCTCGGAGGAGTCGGTGGAGGAATGGACACTGGTAAGTCAAATCTTAACTATCATATCCCTCACCCTACCTGCATGCTATCACACCCCCCCACCCCCACCCTCACCCCCTCCCCTATCACTCCAACTCCTCACTAATGTACTGATAACACAAACCACCCATCCCAACACCAAGCCCTGCATGACACAACAAAGCATGGACACCCCTCACTAAAGCATGCCCACTGCACATACCCATAACACCCCCCCAACCATCATCACACAAGCCCCCACACAGGAATGCTAGCACTGGGGTACACGCTCACCCACCCATTGCACACCATGATACACACACACATGCAATAATCATACTTTTACACCCCTGCAGGACCACAACCTAACGTCACCAGACAGGAGGGTCCAGACATCTCTACCCCACCCACAGAAGAGGCCCACAGTGATGACAGCAGCTCTGGCCAACTGGATCCAGATGACCAGCCCAGACCATCGTGGGCCTCGGGACAGTCGGTTCCCCTCGCACAGGCACAGCCCAACACAGACCTTCCACCCTCTGGAAACACCAGCACAGCACCCACCCAGCGGGCCCATACCTCCGTACCCAGGGCACGTCAATCAGCTGTGTGTCCACCACTACAGGGAACCCAGGATAACCCACCACCCCAACAACAACAGGGACCTGGGGACAGTGGTAGTGGGCACACGGTCCAGGGGACGGAGGCCCAGGAAAACAGGGGAACTGGGAGGGCTGCCGTGCGACAGGGGGCGGATAGGCCAAGGGAACCCACTCTCCACGAGGCCCTCTCCTCCATCATGGGAGCATACCACCACTCCCAGGAGACAATGGCTACGGTCCTGGCCAAGTTTCAGGAAACTCAGCGCCTGCAGGAGGAACAGTATTTGTGCTTCAGGGAGGAACTCGGAAACATCAGCTCCGCCCTGGGCACCATCGCAGGGGTGCTGAAGGACATACAGAACACCATGAGGGACACAGTGGCACTCCAAGGGGCCCCTAACACTAGCATGGATGATGAACTGCCCACCACCTCCGCCAGCGCTAGTGGACAGGATGCCCCGCCACAGGACAACCACACCAGCACCCCACCCCCCGCAGACAGAGAACCACCCGCAAGTGGTCCCTGAGATCCAGGAACAGGACAGAGCACGATGGCAAGACCCCTGCCAAGAAATGAGACCACCCTGATTGTCATCCCACTGTCCCACTTTGTAACCCTGTCCATCCTCAAACTGCCCCAGCTCCACTTCCTATGCTTATATGGGCAGTGCACCTGTGAGACTAATAGACTGGACTCTGCCATGGACGTTCCTCCACCATCACCCCTCACCATTTTACCACCCCCTCCAATAATTAGCACTTCAATAAACACCCTTGAACCACAAAACAATCTGGAGTCAGTCTGTGATTTAGAAAATGTGTATTAGCTATGACAGTGACAAAATCCGTTCTCAATAGTAATGTCAACATACCTATGTCACACATCACAAGTCCATGAAGGATGCAAGTAGATGACACACGTTGGTAACCACACCTGTGAAACCGTAATGGAAATGTACAACTCAGTTACCAAATACTGGTTGAAATTTACAGACCGGATAGAGGTAGAAGTGTGAAAGTACTTGTAGTAGTTAGGAAAGTGTTCTCACCTGTGTGTCACTGGAAATATTGCTGTATGACTGAGTCCCTGTTGTCAATGTCTTCTTCCTCTGCTTCCTCCTCATCACTGTCCACAGGCTCCACAGCTGCCACAACACCGTCATCTGGACCATCCTCCTGCAGAAAAGGTACCTGGCGTCGCAAAGCAAGATTGTGAAGCATACAGCAGGCGATGATGATCTGGCACACCTTCCTTGGTGAGTAAAATAGGGAACCACCTGTTATATGAAGGCACCTGAACCTGGCCTTCAGGAGGCCGAAGGTGCATTCGATCACCCTCCTAGTCCGCCCATGGGCCTCACTGTAGCGTTCCTCTGCCCCTGTCCTGGGATTCCTCACTGGGGTCAATAGCCATGACAGATTGGGGTAACCAGAGTCCCCTAATAGCCACACCCGGTGCCTCTGGAGTTGACCCATCACATAAGGGATGCTGCTATTCTGCAGGATGTAGGCGTCATGCACAGAGCCAGGGAACATAGCATTTACCTGGGAGATGTACTGGTCTGCCAAACATACCATCTGTACATTCATCGAATGATAACTCTTCTGGTTCCTGTACACCTGTTCACTCCTGTGGGGTGGGACCAGAGCTACATGGGTCTCATCAATGGCACCTATGACGTTAGGGATATGTCCAAGGGCATAGAAGTCACCTTTAACAGTAGCCAAATCCTCCACCTGAGGGAAAACGATGTAGCTCCTCATGTGTTTCAGCAGGGTAGACAACACTCTGGACAACACGTTGGAAAACATAGGCTGGGACATCCCTGATGCCATGGCCACTGTTGTTTGAAATGACCCACTTGCAAGGAAATGGAGTACTGACAGCACCTGCACTTGAGGGGGGATTCCTGTGGGATGGCGGATTGCTGACATCAGGTCTGGCTCCAACTGGGTACACAGTTCCTGGATTGTGGCACGGTCAGACCTGTAGGTGATGATTAAATGTCGCTCCTCCATTGTCAACAGGTCCACCAGCGGTCGGTACACCAGAGGATTCCGCCATCTCCTCAAATGTCCCAGCTGATGGTGCCTAGGAAGGACAAAAGCGACCACAGAGTCAAGCAACTCAGAGGTATGTACCCACAGCTACACAGAACACGAAACATAATCCAAAAAGTTGTCTGTAAGAGTGTTGAGTCCAGGCCTAGGTATGTGTGACGCAGTTGAAAATGAAGCCATGTGGGCCCCTGAAATGGCGGCTGCCTGACCTCTAAACTGGGACAATTGGATGTGAGGTAACTGCGCTGGCGTTGTACACCGTCGCGGTAGGCGGTCGAAGACCGCTGCGCAATGCTGCATTGGTTAACATTGGACCCTATGGGTCCCAGGAGCCAATGACGAAGTGCGCCGGCGGTGATGATATGCACCGCCGCGGACGTCACCGCCGCGGAAGTGACCGCCATTTTCTATCTGTTGAATCACTCGATACCTGATCTTCGACAGGAGAGGACCTATACTGCAAGTGCTGCTGTGACGTCTGTCTGGAAGAGACAATGGCACGTGCGTCTGGGGAAAGGGCCCCTGCCTTCACTGCACAGGAGTTGGAGAAGCTCGTGGATGGGGTCCTCCCCCAGTACACGCTACTCTACGGTCCTCCAGACCAACAGGTGAGTACATAGGGTGCAAGTTGTATGGGCTATGCCTGGGTGGAGAGGGCTGGTTGTAAGAAGGAAGGGGGCAGAGTTCTGTGAGCATGAAGGACTGTGAATGCATGTGCCACATGGCAAGGGCAGGGATGTGGGCCACTCACTTCTACGGTGCAGTTGGTAGTGACTTCTCTTCTTCCCCTGTACATTTCATGTAGGTCAGCGCCCACCAGAAGAAGGATATTTGGCGTGCCATCGCCAAGGAGGTCCGGACCCTGGGGGTCCACCAGAGACGGAGCACCCACTGCCGTAAAAGATGGGAGGACATTCGCCGCTGGAGCAAGAAGACGGCAGAGGCTCTGCTGGGGATGGCCTCCCAACGTGGGAGGGGTGCCCGTCGCACCATGACCCCCCTGATGTTCCGGATCCTGTCGGTGGCCTACCCTGAGTTGGATGGGCGCTTGAGGGCATCACAGCAGACACATGGGGGTGAGTACACTCTCATTCAGCTGACTTTGCGCGCAGTGGAGGGGTCTTGGTGGGGGAGGAGGGCTGTGGGTTTCCCTAGGCCAGGGCGAGTTCCGTAGGCTAGGCCCCTCCGTAATGCAGGCCATGTGCCACTCCACCCCACCTCTGTAGAGTGCCAAGTACAGGTATACATGCCCCTGTGTCATCTATGTGTGCAGATGTCCACCATAGCCATGTAGGCCATATCGCAGGAACTGCATCTGTAGAGCCCAACAGCGCGGCATAGTGCAGGGGGCTGCTGTGTCTGTATTGTCCGCCAACAGTAGCCGTAAGCCATGCACTCAACCTGTCTTTCTTCTGTCGTCCCGCCCCCCCTTTTGTGCTCTCCCTGTTCTTTTGTGCATCAGCATCATCAGGCGGAGGTACAGTGGCACCGGAGCACGAGGGGGCTGCATCCCACATGGCCATGGAGGGCCACACTACGGACTCAGAATACACCAGTGGGACGGAGCGCGAGGGGAGCTTCACAGCGGTCACCGGATCAGCAACCAGCGACACGGACTCGTCCTCCGATGGGAGCTCCCTTGTGGTGGCGGCAACATCTGTGCCCCCCACTTCTACAGGTACAGCCACCCGCCCCCTACCAGCACCGCCCTCCCAGCAGCCCCTCAGCCTTCGCCCCGTGCCCGCTCACCTAGGAGGTTGGGCATCACCTTCGCCCCAGGCACCTCAGCCCCTGCCCCTGTCACCTCTGCTGCCCTCAGTGAGGAGGCCATTGACCTCCTCAGGTCACTCACTGTTGGGCAGTCTACCATTGTGAATGCCATCCAGGGTGTAGAAAGGGAGTTGCAACACACTAATGCATTCCTGGAGGGCATTCATTCTGGCCAGGCTGCCCATCATCGAACCCTGCAATCTCTGGCCTCAGCACTGATGGCAGCCACTGTCCCTGTCTCTAGCCTCCCCCCTCCAACTTCCTCCACCCAGACCCAGTCCCCTGTACCTCTGCCTATCCCAAACACACCATCAGACCAGCCTGCACACACGTCAACACACAAGGGAAGCTCAGGCAAACATAGGCACCACACATCCCACAGGCAGTCACACAAGCATCACCCACATACAGACACAGTAACATCCACTGCCTCCACTGTGTCCCCCTCCTCGTCGTCTCCCTCCTCCCTCCCAGTGTCGTCTACACTCTCACCTGCATGCACTACCACTACAGCCACTAGGACTCACACCAGCACACCCACCACCACACCCCGCTCACCTGCACTCACCACCCCCACTACCATTTACACGTCCCCTGTGTCCTCTCCCATTGTGTCTGTGAAACCCCCTCCCAAAGTACACAAACACGGGCACACACACACCCAACATCCATCCACCTCACGACAGCCTCCAGAACATGCACCTGCACCCAAATCATCAAAAGTTACACCTCCTACAACCACCTCCTCTTCCTCCACTCCCAGACCCCCTCCAGCTACCCATCCCAGTGTTCGTTAGAAACTTTTCCTGAGCAACGTTGACCTCTTTCCCACCACCCCCCCCTCCAATTCATAGGTCCCTTACTAGCACCTCAGCCAAAAAATCTCCGGTACCAGTGGTGCCTGTTAGAGGTATGTGGAGTAAACCAGGCACCAGGGCAGCCAGTGTGACACGGAGCCAAAGCACAGCCAGTCCCCCCCCCCCTGTGAAGCACCAGAAGTTGGACAGTGCCCGACGGGATAGGGGGAAGACTCCAGCTGGCAAAGCTGCTCACAGGGGTCGCGGGGGGAGTGTCAACTCAGCTGTGACTCCTCCCAAGGTGGGGAAGGGGCAGAAGAAAGCGCCAAAGTCTGGGAAGAGCAGCACGGCGGAGAAGGCCGCCATCATCCCCGCTGACCAGGAGGCCTCCGCCAGCCCGATCGTCACTGGCCAGGACGCCACCGCCAGAGTCAGTGCCCAGGAGGGCAGTCCCATAGTCACTGGTCAGGAGACCACCGCCAGAGTCAGTGCCCAGGAGGGCAGTCCCATCGTCACTGGTCAGGAGACCACCGCCAGAGTCAGGGCCCAGGAGGGCAGTCCCATTGTCACTGGTCAGGAGACCACCGTCAGAGTCAGTGCCCAGGAGGGCCCCGGCAGCCACAGCCCCGCTGGGCAATGAGGGACTGCCATGGCAAACACCGCTGCACAGGTCAGAGACAGCAAAGTCAAGCACCGCTGAACAGGGCAAGCACCGATGAACAGGACAAAGACCGCCATGGCAAGCACTGCTGAACAGGGCAAGCACCGCTGAACAGGGCAAAGACCGCCATGGCGAGCACCGCTGAACAGGTCAGAAACTGCAAAGTCAAGCACCGCTGAACAGGGCAAGCACCGCTGAACAGGACAAAGACCGCCATGGCAAGCACTGCTGAACAGGGCAAGCACCGCTGAACAGGGCAAAGACCGCCATGGCGAGCACCGCTGAACAGGTCAGAAACTGCAAAGTCAAGCACTGCTGAACAGGGCAAAGACCGCCATGGCAAGCACCGCCAACTCAAGCACCGGTAGCCCATGTGCGGCAGGGGCAGTGACGGAACTGGGACCGTCACGGGGAGAGTGATGCACTCTGGGCACCAGTCCCCCTCCAGAACCAGTGGAGAACAGCATCCACTACCTCAGTCCTTAACAGGATGAAGCACTCTGGGCACCAGTTCCCCTCCAGAAGCAGTGGAGAACAGCATCCACTCTGTCTGTCCTTAACAGGATGAAGCACTCTGGGCACCAGTCCCCCTCCAGAACCAGTGGAGAACAGCATCCACTACCTCAGTCCTTAACAGGATGAAGCACTCTGGGCACCAGTTCCCCTCCAGAACCAGTGGAGAACAGCATCCACTCTGTCTGTCCTTAATAGGATGAAGCACTCTGGGCACCAGTCCCCCTCCAGAACCAGTGGAGAACAGCATCCACTCTGTCTGTCCTTAACAGGATGAAGCACTCTGGGCACCAGTCCCCCTTCAGAACCAGTGGAGAACAGCATCCACTACCTCAGTCCTTAACAGGATGAAGCACTCTGGGCACCAGTCCCCCTCCAGAACCAGTGGAGAACAGCATCCACTACTTCAGTCCTTAAAAGGATGAAGCACTCTGGGCACCTGTCCCCCTCCATAACCAGTGGAGACTGTCATCCACTTGAGAGACTGTGGCTTTGCATTCCCCAGGATAAAGCAGTGGGAAAACCACCCACTGAAAAGACTTGTGAGACTGTGGCTTTGCACTCCCCAGGATGGTACAGTGGGCAAACCACCCACTGAAAAGACTTGTGAGACTGTGGCTTTGCACTTCCCAGGATAAAGTAGTGGGCAAACCACCCACTATAGAGACTTGTGAGACTGTGGCTGTGCACTCCCCAGGATAAAGCAGTCGGCAAACCACCCACTGAAAGGACTTGTGAGACTGTGGCTTTGCACTCCCCAGGATGGTACAGTGGGCAACCCACCCACTGTAGAGACTTGAGAGACTGTGGCTTTGCACTCCCCAGGATACACCTCCTACAACCACCTCCTCTTCCTCCACTCCCAGACCCCCTCCAGCCATGGCAAGCACCGCTGAACATGGCAAGCACCGCTGAACAGGGCAAAGACCGCCATGGTGAGCACCGCTGAACAGGTCAGAAACTGCAAAGTCAAGCACCGCTGAACAGGGCAAGCACCGCTGAACAGGGCAAAGACTGCCATGGCAAGCACCGCTGAACAGGGAAAGCACGGCTGAACAGGGCAAAGACCGCCATGGCAAGCACCGCTGAACAGGGCAAGCACCGCTGAACAGGGCAAAGACCGCCATGGCAAGCACCGCTGAACAGGTCAGAAACTGCAAAGTCAAGCACCGCTGAACAGGGCAAAGACCGCCATGGCAAGCACCTCCAACTCAAGCACCGGTAGCCTATGTGCGGCAGGGGCAGTGACGGAACTGGGACCGTCACGGGGACAGTGATGCACTCTGGGCACCAGTCCCCCTCCAGAACCAGTGGAGAACAGCATCCACTACCTCAGTCCTTAACAGGATGAAGCACTCTGGGCACCAGTTCCCCTCCAGAACCAGTGGAGAACAGCATCCACTCTGTCTGTTCTTAACAGGATGAAGCACTCTGGGTACCAGTCCCCCTCCAGAACCAGTGGAGAACAGCATCCACTCTGTCTGTCCTTAACAGGATGAAGCACTCTGGGCACCAGTCCCCCTTCAGAACCAGTGGAGAACAGCATCCACTACCTCAGTCCTTAACAGGATGAAGCACTCTGGGCACCAGTCCCCCTCAAGAACCAGTGGAGAACAGCATCCACTACTTCAGTCTTTAACAGGATGAAGCACTCTGGGCACCTGTCCCCCTCCATAACCAGTGGAGACTGTCATCCACTTGAGAGACTGTGGCTTTGCACTCCCCAGGATAAAGCAGTGGGAAAACCACCCACTGAAAAGACTTGTGAGACTGTGGCTTTGCACTCCCCAGGATGGTACAGTGGGCAAACCACCCACTGAAAAGACTTGTGAGACTGTGGTTTTGCACTACCCAGGATAAAGCAGTGGGCAAACCACCCACTATAGAGACTTGTGAGACTGTGGCTGTGCACTCCCCAGGATAAAGCAGTCGGCAAACCACCCACTGAAAGGACTTGTGAGACTGTGGCTTTGCACTCCCCAGGATAAAGCAGTGGGCAAACCACCCACTGTAGAGACTTGTGAGACTGTGGCTTTGCACTCCCCAGGATGGTCCAGTGGGCAACCCACCCACTGTAGAGACTTGAGAGACTGTGGCTTTGCACTCCTCAGGATACATCAATGGGCATGGAGCCCCCTCGTGGATCTGGCGTGGTGCTGTCATCCGGCTGAGGTGCCCCCTGTTGTATTTCGATCTGATGCCCCAGCAGTGTTCTCTCCGATTTTGCTCAGGTATCTGATGTGGGCCTCGCCCATGCATTTTGGGGCCAGTGGTCCACGGACATTGAATGGTGCATACCTGCACTACTAATCGTGATGTATATTTTGTTGAATGTGTATATATATCTGTATATATTAGCTTACTGTATTTTTATACATTACAATGGTTGCACTCATTTCCTTTTGTCTTTGCATTCTTCCGGGGGGGTTGGGGGTTGTTACTGTGATGTTTGGATATGCATTGGTGTGTGTGTTGTGGTGGGTGAGGGTCGGGGTGGGGGTGGGGGTGTTGCGTGTGTGTGTCCCTGACTTTTGCCTCCCCTATGTCGTAGGTGCAGTACTCACCGTTGTCTTCGGCGCCGGCGTTGAAGATCATCGAACAGGAGCAGGAAGACTATCGCAGGGAGTATTTGGAGTTCCGGCTCCATGGTGCCCTCCTTCCTCGTGGAGTGTTTGAGGTGTGCGTTTTCCCTTTGAAATGGCTGTTTCCCCGTGTTTCTATCCACGGTGAATCCGCCCCGGAAAAGGTGGCGGATTGGTAGGTTGTGATACTGTGGGCGGTACTTTGTCTCCCGCCTGTCTGTTGGCGGTGACCGCCGCGCTGCTTGTCTGTACCGCCGTGGCGGTCGGAGTGTTAAAGTGGCTGTCTTTGTTGGCGGTTTCCGCCACGGTCATAATTCCCTTTTTTTTTTCGCCGGCCTGTTTGCGGTCTTACCGCCGCTTTAACACCGTCCGCCAGGGTTGTAATGACCCCCTATGCCTGAGCCAGGCATAATGTATGCCAGGGGCGCATTCCCCATTTGGGGGGGGATGAAAAAATGGCACAAAGAAACTCTAAAAGGTATCTTTGTGTCATTTTGTTTGGCATTTTTAACACCTGCTTAGAGCAGGCGTTAAAATGAGGCTCCAATTGTTTTCAATAGGCCTCTAAGTGCTTTGCGGGATTAACGTCGACCCCTCACAAACCGGATTCCGAACCAACCACAGCACTGAAACCGCCCTCATCTCAGTCACTGACGACATCAGAACCCTGATGGACAACGGTGAAACAGTCGCCCTCATTCTGCTCGATCTCTCGGCTGCCTTTGACACCGTCTGTCACCGCACCCTAATCACCCGCCTCCGCTCCACCGGAATCCAAGGCCATGCCCTGGACTGGATCGCCTCCTTCCTCTCAAACCGTTCCCAAAGAGTTTACCTCCCTCCGTTTCGCTCAGAACCCACCGAGATCATCTGCGGCGTACCCCAAGGCTCATCACTCAGCCCGACACTCTTCAATGTCCACATGAGCCCCCTCGCCAACATCATACGCAAGCACGACATCATCATCACCTCCTACGCCGATGACACGCAACTTATACTCTCCCTCACCAAGGACCCCGCCAGCGCCAAGACCAACCTACAAGAGGGTATGAAGGACGTCACAGATTGGATGAGGCTCAGCCGCCTAAAGCTGAACTCTGAAAAAACGGAAGTCCTCATCCTCGGCAACACCCCGTCTGCCTGGGACGACTCCTGGTGGCCCACAGCCCTCGGCACCACACCGACCCCCACAGACCACGCCCGCAACCTCGGCTTCATCTTGGACCCTCTTCTCACCATGACCAAGCAAGTCAACGCCGTGTCCTCCGCCTGCTTCCTCACCCTCCGCATGCTCCGCAAGATCTTCCGCTGGATCCCCGCCGACACCAGAAAAACCGTGACCCACGCCCTCGTCACGAGCCGCCTGGACTACGGCAACACCCTCTACGCCGGGACCACAGCCAAACTCCAAAATCGCCTGCAACGCATTCAAAACGCCTCGGCCCGCCTCATCCTCGACATACCCCGCAGCAGCCACATCTCCGCACACCTGAGACACCTGCACTGGCTCCCAGTCAGCAAAAGGATCACCTTCCGACTTCTCACCCACGCACACAAAGCCCTCCACGACAAGGGACCGGAATACCTCAACAGACACCTCAGCTTCTACGTCCCCACCCGCCTCCTCCGCTCCTCTGGCCTCGCACTCGCTGCTGTCCCTCGCATCCGCCGCTCCACGGCGGGTGGGAGATCTTTCTCCTTCCTGGCGGCCAAGACCTGGAACTCCCTCCCCACCAGCCTCAGGACCACCCAGGACCACTCCGCTTTCCGGAGACTCCTAAAGACCTGGCTGTTCGAGCAGCGATAACCCCCCCTTTTTCCCCTAGCGCCTTGAGACCCGCACGGGTGAGTAGCGCGCTTTATAAATGTTAATGATTTGATTTTGATTTGATTTGAACGTCAACATTGTTGATGCTAATCCTGCAAAGCGCCAAACTATTGTGAACAAATTTTACGCTAGTTTCCTAACTACGAACATGTTGCGCCGTATGTTAAATACGGAGCACATATGGTGGCATTAGGGGAGCTCTAAGGGGCACAGGAAAAATGGCACTGCATATGATGTAGTGACCCTTTTCTTAAATTTGGCTCTAAATTTCTTTTTAGTTCGAGCATGCTGCACATAGAGGAAGAAGCTAAATGGAAGTGCTTTGGTTATATGCAGGGACATTGGAATTATGTTGCAGGAAAAAAACAAATTATGAGTTATCAATTTTCAACACCAATAGCTGTAATTCAAGCGAATGCGAGACCTATTGCATGGTAGCCGAGGTCTGTCTCTGTGCCCACTTTGATTGCGAACACTACAGAAATGCAACTGTCAGTGTCCATGGCACTTTCTTTTGTTGTTTAGTGTCAATGCCCTTCCATGACAAGGGAGCTAACAAGCCCCACCCTAGCTTTGATGAAGAAGAGGCTAAAAGGCCACTAAGGACCTCTGATTAGACAGGGATTGGGGTTAATGCAAAACCCACTACCCAATGGAATTGTTTTTAATATTTTCTGGAGTTTATGAACACAAGGAGAGATTAAAAATAATTTGTGTTTTACAATGTAGGCCAACCTATAACACTTTGTAGTCCAGTCAGAATTGCACCATTCACTTTTTTAAAAAGGTGACCTGTTTTTTTATGAACAGCATGAAAGACTTATAAATAATATTTAAAACATTGCACCTTGGTAACTGCTCAGCTGCCACAAGGCTCTCTAGCCTGCCCCATACTGCTGCCCAAGTGTGATCCTGGCAGCCGACATCTTGCCTGATGCCATCTTAAACTGCAGACACTTGTCAGCTTCCTGGCACTTCTCTTTTTTTGACATCTAACATTACAACCCCACTCTTTTGAAAGGTTGGAGGCACCAATGGGCATGATGGGGATGGGGAACTAATCTCTCCCCTGCCGTTGGGCAAGGCAGAAGGGTTAAGGCTGCAAAATGATCCTCCTTGCCATTGGGTGAGATGGGAGATACCAAAAACTCCACTACAACATGCAGTTTTTAAATCACTCTTAGTGTTAATGAGCAGCAGATGGGATTTAAAAAAGAATGCAAAATACAGGTCTATTGTCACCTTCATAGTTTAACAAGTGTTGGACAGTGCAAATTATTCAAAGGCTTCTCCAATGTCTGCAAACACCAGGAGAGCCTTCAAAAATATTTACAAAAACCTCCAGTTCTATTTGCAATTGTAACAGACAGCTGATCTGGACTTCTTTGACACTCCAAAAATAAAGGCAAATCGCCCTGGGGCAGGGGACTGATGCCATGGTGGCAGGGCCATAACTGAAAAGGCAGCACAGGGCAGTTATCGCCGGCCTCAGGATTCCTTTTAATAACACCACCCTCTTCCTCTTGCACAAGGCATTGGAACTAGAAACACGCCTCCCACCTAGACGAAACAGGGTATGTGCCAAGTACTCTTCAGCATAAGCAAGGTGAGGCAGCCAGACATGCCCCCACAGATAACAAATACCCCTGCTCTGGCTCAAGGGGGGTCATCAAGCAGCCTCTGAGTCTTAGGTGCAGGGAGTGGTTGGAGACTGCCTACCTTTAGAGGCTGTGGGTGCCCTTAGGCAATGAAAGAAAAGTGCACTGAGATCTTAATTAAGTCAGTAAAAATAAAATACATGGCTCTGCTCTAGGCATGACAGGGGAGCACAGCCTGCCCCCGAGCTCAAGGAGTCAAGAACCCCCCCTGCGGATACATTTAGGGTGCCAGCAGGCGTTAACTGCCCCAGTCCTCCATGGTCAGAGCCATTTTGATATTCAAGGAGGTAAGCGAAAGGTGAGAGGTGAATATATTCCCTGTTCACAATTGCAAGCAAGGCATCAGGTTAGCTGTCACCTGCCCCACGCTAAGAAAAGATGTGTTGAAAGGATGCCCCAGCCACCTAGTACAATATCGATACCTTCTCACACAAAGAAACAACTCTTCATCAATGTTTCAATTCCGAGTCACTCCACCTAATTAGCCACACAATGTCAAAAACTCATACGCATCTTTCATTGTATTCACTCCATCTCTCATTCATTCTTCATATCCACCCCTCACAAGTGAAGGTCCTTCAAAGTCTTTCCAAGTATTGCAAGGATCTATCTCACTCAGTCTAGCTCACTCTGAGCCCTCTTACCACTTCACGTTAACGTTGTGGGAAGATATTGATGGTGAAATGAATTATTCCAGCTGGTACCTCTTCACGAGTCAAATGGGATCAAGAGATACATTCCTCAGAATGGGGAATAATCTGCCAGATTTGGAATCACTGAATCCTTTATTTGCCTGCTTCAGGGGAATTTGCCACTCTTTTTTATGACTTGTTCTGTGCTTTAGATTGCTGTGCTCCCCCTTCTGCTCAATGCAGGTGTGGGTTGGGGAATCACTCCAGCCCCTGCCTCTCCACCCCCAAGATGACCAGTGCCCCCACCAGAGGTGGAACAAAATCTCAGACACCACCTGGGCAGATGCCCTCATTACCTCTATCCCCGCTACTGCCACCAACCTCAAACAGGGAGTGAAAAACTTCAAAACCTGGATCACCAGTTGCACCAACAACATCATCCCCATCAAAAGCAACAATCCTAGAAAGTCCTCCAAAAAGGCCAGCTGGTACACCCAAGAACACAGAACATCAAAAACAGCAAAACGAGACAGCAAACAGCTGGAGAGGAGATGGAGCGCTACCAAGGATGCCTCCAACAGAGCAGCTTTCAAGACCTCCCGCAACCTCTAGCACTGCCTGCTGAGGGCAACAAAGAAGACAACCCTTGCTGCGAGCATTGAAATCAGCGCTAACAACACCAGAAACATTTTAACATCATTAAGGAACTCTCCAACCCGGCTGCCAGTGAAAACAACATCACACCTCACAGAAGCTGTGCGACAACTTTGCCCACTTCTTCCATGACAAGATCGCAACCATATACAGAAACTTAGAACCCTAACCCACAACTACGGAGTTTCTTGATAGACACACCACCACTGTAACTGACACAAACCACCTGGAACATCCTCTCCAGAGAGGCCATCACCTCCACCATGATATCCTTCCACTTGGGAGCTTCCACAGACCCATGCCTGCACCACATCTTCAACCTTGGAAACCAAAGGATCAGCCAGGATCTCACCACCCTGCTCAACACCTCTATCACCACTGCTACATTTCCTGATGCCTGGAAACACACTGAAGTCAGACCACTACTCAAAAAACCCATTCACCGACCCCAGTGAACCCAAAAACCTCCAGCCAATCTCCCCGCTCCCATTCCCAGTGACGGTACTGGAAAAGATCATCAACAACAAACTTAAGACATACCTGAAGCAGAACCAGCTACTCAACACCTGTGAATCCGGCTTCTGCAGCAATCACAGCACCGAAACTGCCCTGATCGCAGCCACTATTGACATCTGAACCCTCCTCGACTGAGGAGAAACAGCAACTTTGATCCTCCTCGAACTCTTGGCAGCCTTTGACACCATATCCCACCACATGCAGATCGAAAGACTCCAGAACACCGGCATCCAAGGGGATGCGCTCAGATGGATCATCTCCTTCATCACCAGAAGAACCCAGAGGATCTCCCGCCCACCTTTCACCTCTGAATCCAAGGAAATCATGTGCTTATTTCACTGCCCCTCTCTCTTCAACACATATAGGATGCAGCTGGCCAAAAATCATCATATCCAATGGTCTGAACATAATTTCCTATGCAGACGACACCCAACTCATTCTCTAACTCACAGCGACTCCGCCACCACCACAACCAACTTCCACAGATGAATGACAAGCATCGCTAACTGGATGAAAACCAACTGTCTGCAGCTAAACACAGACAAGACGGAAGTATTGATCTTTGGCAATAGTAGCAACACACGGAATGACTCATGGTGGCCATCAGACCTACAACCCACACCCACTCCCTCCGACCATGCCAGAAACCTCAGATTCATCATTGACAATAAGCTCATCATGAAATCATAGATCAACTTTGTCTCCCCCACCTGCTTCCTCACTTTGTGCATGCTATGTAAGATCTTCAAGTGGCTACCCCTCCACATGAGACACACCATGACACAGGCACTCATCACCAGCCCAAGGGACTACGGCAATGCCCTCTATGTATGAATCGCTGCTATCTCCAACAGAGACTTCAGATGATACAGAACACCACAGCCAGACTCATCCTCGGCCTTCCCCAATGAACCCACATCACACTTCACCTCAGGCAATTCCACTGGCTCCCCATACAGAAAACATGTCAATTCAAGCTGGTGACCCATGCACATAAGGCTCTACACAACGAAAGACCCACGTACGTTAACCACCGTCTGAACTTCCACCAACTGTCGAGAAGACTATGCTCTGCCTCCCTTTCACTTGCCCACAGTCCCTGCATCTACCGAAGCAGAAGTGGAGGATGTTCCTTCTCTCACACCGCAACAAAAACCTGGAACAGTCTCCCCACGCTCTTTTGGACCATCACCTCACTTCCAGAATTCCGAATGGCCCTCATGACCTGGCTGTTCAAATAAGCCTCCAGGACTTGCAAGCACCTGGATAGCCTATCAGGTGATTAGCTGTGCTTTATAAATCCTGAGTGATTGACAGAGCATTTTCTCACTCAAATCCCTAAGGGTCACTTGATTTACCAAGTTCAGATTGGCATTTGGTAAGACCAAGTAATTCCGGGATGTCAGAAATGGCTAGAACATTAACCTCTTACCCTACATGAGAATACAGCTCCAGCCAACCCATAGTAGGACCTTATACTGCTTCTCCGATGCTTATTATCTTTGAGTCTCTTCCAAGCTCACTATCACTCATGCTCACTCTCTGAGGTTTGTAGTTGGTTTTTGTAGTTGGTTTAGCTGCCTCTTAAAGGCAAAATATTTTATTATCTTCAAATATAATACCAATGCTTGTGCGGAACCTTACTCATAGTAGCTTCCAAAAATTGTGAAATGTGTCTGGATGATCAATGCCTGCCTGTGACACAGTATTTTGTGAAACTATTAATGCACAGAGTTGTGCCACATTAATATGTATTCCTTCCTACATCCTACTAGGTGAACGGTGAAGAAGAACTGCAGAAACTGACCCCCTAACTGCACCCACTCACAAACTTCTGATCAACACCAGACCATATGATCCATTAACGATTATTCAAGAGATCAAAACCCGGAGGCAGATCCCTTGGAGACCAGGGACCAAGATCATCGAATGCCCTCTAACCCCCTGCCTCCAGTGCCACCAAGATCTAAACAAAAATACTTAAGATTCAGAAATCTGAAAGACTGAACTATTTTGAACAGTTTTCTAAAGGAGCTCCTCACTGATCAAGGGTCACGTTTGAAGGACATCCGATATAGGTTACACCCAACGAGTGGACTCCATTTTACCTTCTGCCTAGCTTCTTCATATAACTGTGTACTGTCAGTTCTTCTAGTGCTCTGAAGTATTCAAGGCAAGGTTTGTAGAGAAATATGAAACTCACAATACCTAAATAAGCATGTTACTTCTTTAATGATGGCAGAGTTTATGCTATTTGTAGTTTTGTGTGCTGCCATGAGCAATGGATTGTTGAGGGAGTTATGATGACATAGCTGACCATGACTGGTGAACTTTGGATGTTCTGTGGTGTGGTGCAGAATGCCCTTCCACCTGAAGCATTTTTCCAAGCTATATGCATGAACAAATAAACACTGGAGAGCCATCACTAATGTCTCAGTAGTTACTGTTACAGCAAGGATCTGTGTTAAATTCAGATTTTGATGGACAACAATGTTTGATCCCTCTAGATAAAACTGTTCTAAACTTTCACAAAACAACCTTGGGCAACAGAAAATGATCATGTCACGTTTTATGATATTAGTTAAATATTTGCATAGGTTGTAGGTTGCCTGAAGCTAAAAGACACCGGACCACAGACTTCCTTTTGAAAGGTGACATTTGGATTAGATTTTATTTAGGAATTCCCTGAAACAAAGGACACAAGTTCTATACATTCATAAAGGCCTGCTAATCCAGAGCCAAAGTCAAATAACAAATTAGGAATCTGGCTTTCACCATCTAAAATTACTGTGATATGCCACCATCATCGAAAATAAATATCGGAATATGCTTTGTAACACAGTTGCCATGGTTTGACACCATAATGTTCCAGGAATTGCTGATTTACTTCCTTTAGGGACACTGAGGGTATGCCTAGTTGCATATGTGCTTCATGAATTTCCCAGAATTCATGAACTAGAGCAGGATCTGTAATGTTGAATTGGGCAAAATGTGATTAATCATAATTTAACAGTTTTGAGCATCACCACTGTTGAATTATAGAAAGGTTGACCTGGACAGTGTAACACTAATCTCCGTAGCCAAGGCTGTCGCGTGGGCTCTCATTGTCCTAATGAGGCTGCTGGATTTGAGCGGCAGTATCACCTGAATAGTGGGGAACTGAGTCCAATCCCACACTATGTGACAACTATCGGCCTAATCCATTTTCCGGCTAACTAGCAGCGCCTCATCTCTGCCCGAGAGCAGGGTTGATTTGCGGCAACCGGGCGCATGACAAGAACGACTTCTAAGGGAAATCGTGGTGGATCAGATCTCATCCTTTTCTCTCAGCTACAATAGTCTCACACATGCAAAGACAAACAGAGGCAGAAGTTGGTTCAGTAAGATTTATTGAATCAGCTGTGTCTTAGGTAAGATGGCATGAAATGTAATAATAAGAATGATGAAACTTGCTAAAAGCAAAATTGTGACAAGAAAAGTGAAACACAGAAAAGGTCCCACCATAGTGTCACTAACTACTATATATATGTGTATCCTACCTAAGCTATGCTAGAGCACAGCGTGATAAGCCCTAAATCGCCCATCAGGATTCCCCACCTGGGAAGACATCATCCCCCATAACTGAGTGTCCCTGTTTTCTAGAGAAACACCATCCCCAACTAGGCCAGGGAAGCGGTAATCTCAACAAGAAGCTGTAGCGAAGTCACCCAGCATGTGGCTGTGGCCATCTGGCTGGGACCTCCCTCTAAGGTGCATGGGACAAGAGAATGCTTTTATAATAGAACAGCTGGTGTTCTAAGAAAATGTCCCTACGGCAAAATACGTGTGTTTCTGTGTATGTTAGAAACGCAGTTGACCCCTTGTACTGACAATCCTATCTTTTCTGCATTCCTGAGGAAAGCACAGGGTGAAAGAGTGTCATGCTAAAAGACGTAATGCTTTCCTAGGTGACAGGACAACTAGATAAAGAAAAAAAAAAACAGCACTATTAATTCTAAAATAATAACAAGCATTTGCAATGCATCGCATCTCACGTTTGCCCGTGTTCGAGCTATTAGCGTTGTAAACTCGTAACCGGACTTTTCTTGCCACATAAACCATGTACGTAACCGGAAAAAGTGCAGTTAACTGTGTAACAGGGTCGATATTATGCAAAGCGCTCAACTTCTGCCAAGCGAGATCGAGCTGTGAAAATAGAGAAAAAGTAGTCCACGAACCGGCCTGAAAACAGCGAGCCTCGTATGTTTTCTGTACTTGGTCGGTGCGCTCGAGGAGGGCTAACTACCGGAAAAGGCATGACGTATGCATGCCTTCCACTAATGAAATCAAGTAGATTCTAACAGGCAAGCCCACGAACCAATGAAAGACACTGACGTGACGTGGATGGGGCTCCGAGCCCTTTTTAATTCCTAAAGCGTCTCGCTAGCAAAACGCATGCGCAAGCGCATGCGACGCAGGCTCGACCCTAAAAATGAAGCAGGATAAAATGTAGCTAGCCTAAAGGGCACAATCAGTAGGCCTCGTTGCTAAAATAATGTGCCCAGAAAAATCGCTAAAATGGCTACGCAACAAAGCATTACCCAGAAACACTCAAATTCTTACACATGGCATATTTTTATAAATGTGTGTGCCACATGCATGTCAAATCCATGGGAGATATCTATAAACACAAAGCCCACCTGCGTCTCTGTGACAATTCTAGCACATGCTGTATGTGATTACACTGATATCACTTACCGCTCCACGCCTAAAGGAAGACCATCTCCCCTTTGGGTCCTAGTAGCTCTCCGTATACAGGGATATCAATCTCAACCCTGTCCTATCAGAACCAAGTTACCACCGCTGTTCAGGAGATAGGTAGTACGTTATAGCTAAGCCTGGCCATAATTCAAATCATGCCAGAGTAATTGGAGTAATTTCAGAAATATCATGTTCCTATTTGGTGCGGTGTTACGAATAATAACATGATTATGTCTGTTCAGTGAAATAATAGTAATTTGAGGGAAAAAACTCCAACAGCCAATGCACATTCAGCAAGCGTGATCGGCTGCTTGTGCTACTATTTATGTTCTGTTGTATTTAGGATTATTTTCTTGGCACAATTGCATCCATCTGTCCATTGTGAATGCAAGAGGGAGTATTTGCTTTAAGAAAATAGCGCTAAACTCAGATTTACTCTTCTCACTGAATGCCGCGTAATCTGACTATATTTTTGGGTAACTGTGCATGACTGCACTACACATAATTACACAAGTTAAACCCAGCCCTACTTATAGCTCCCTGTTTCACTTACATTCCCCATATTTATTCATTTCAGACTCCCCAATCCTGTCTCTTCTGTGGCGTTCTTGGTTCTTACCTCCACCGATAGAGGCCTAGATTGCTCGTTGTCCTGATCAGAACTCCAAAGTTTACCACACTAGGGCCCTCATTCTGACCCTGGCAGTCCTAAACCGCCAGGGTCACGGGCAACGGAAGCACCGCCAACAGGGTGGCGGTGCTTCAGTGCCCATTCTGACCGTGGCGGTAAAGCCGCGGTCAGAAAAGAGGATCCGGCGGTTTCCCGCCGGATTTCCCCTGGGCCAGAGAATCCTCCATGGCGGCGCTGCTTGCAGCGCCGCCATGGGGATTCCGACCCCCTTCCCGCCATCCTATTCCTGGCGGTAAAACCCGCCAGGAAGAGGATGGCGGGAACGGGTGTCGTGGGGCCCCCTAACAGGGCCCCACAAAGATTTTCACTGTCTGCTATGCAGACAGTGAAAATCGCGACGGGTGCTACTGCACCCGTCGCACCCCTGCAACTCCGCCGGCTCCATTCGGAGCTGGCTTCCTCGTTGCAGGGGCTTTCCCGCTGGGCTGGCGGGCGATCTTCTGGCGATCGCCTGCCGGCCCAGCGGGAAAGTCAAAATGACCCCCGCGGTCTATTGACTGCGGTGCGGTCTTTCGCCGGCTTCCGCCCGGCGGGCGGCGCTACCGCCCGCCGGGCTCAGAATGAGCCCCTAGGTCCCCAGGGCCGAATTCCGTTTTTCAGATTCACTTGCTGCTGAACACCATATCTTCATTTCCACCCTCCACACACCTGGTGTCAAATGAACCCTACTTTAAAACCCCACTATCAAATCCCCACATCAGGTCCACAGTGCCCAAACTTTCTCATCTCATCCCCACCGCCCAACTCCAAATTGGATTTTCAACTTTTCAATGTCCATTACCAATGACAATGCCGGTGCCAGCTTGCTAGAGGATGTTCAGCAAACTTTGTCCATCAGGATTTCTGTGATGCCATGTGCTGCAGCTTTTCCTCTAACGCCCAGCTCTCTACATTGGCTCAGCATTAACCATCCTCCCACCAAACATCCTCTAATAGGACTGCAATATCACTCCCTTATCAGATTCTGATTCCGCTGCATCAGTGCCTAATTCGGAAATAAAAAAGTGCTGGTGCCCAAAACTCTCCTTTGAAATATGTGGCTGGTATAATTAAATGTGGGAGCACAGAATACTGAGACAGCATAATCCTAAAGCCATCTCGGTCCTCTTTAATCCATTTACAGCCACTCCCTGCCCCTACAGCTCAAAGTTTTCTGCTTTCTCCCTTGAAACTTTTTCGTTTTTCTCTTCCTCAGTCTTTCCCATATGCGTCTTTTGCTCACAGTAAATGCCTGATGCAGAAAAATAAGTGAAGGCCACCATAAAATAGGTGCCGGTGCCTCCCACCGGAAAACAACGAGTCCAAATTAAGCAATGCCGGATATCCCTAAAGAGGTTTCAAATCTCTTCTCTCCTCATCTCTCCTGAGAACCCATCTTCTCCATCAGGTCCTCTGTGCTCACCATCTCCATCAGAGCTTATGGTCACCTCCATGAGACTCCCAGTGCACCTCTTCTCTATTAATTCTAAGGAGTCTGCTTCTTCTCAGTGCTCCTCTCACAGTGCTCTGAAGCCCAGCATGTCGTTAGGGCCTATCATTGGTCATCAGCTCCTCAGTTACCATCTCCTGACCAGTCATCATGTGCAGACTCTATGGCCTGTTTATCCACAATTACATCCCTTAAAACTCTATTAAGTCCTCATTCCCACATTCTCCACAGTCGACTGCATACACAACCCTCATCAGTTTCATCATGAACCCTTCCGATTAGGTCCACATTCCTCACCACCTCATTCATATACATGGTCTATGATGTTAGTAATATCAACAGCACACTCTGCACATCAGCTTCCCTGAGCCACACTCCTCATCAATCTACTAGGCACACACTGCTCATCAGATCCACAGTGCACTCTGCACATCAGATCCCCATGACACACACACTTCATCTGGTCCACAATGCACACAGGCATCATCAGGTCTACAGTGCACCCCCACATCAGGTCCCCTGTGAACACAAATTTCAATTGATTTACAATGTACAGGATCCTCATCAGATCCACTGTGCACTCTTCACATCATGTCACCACTGCACAAACTCACCTGGTCTGCAATTCACCCACTGTTCATCAGATCCACTGTGCACTCCACACATCAGGTCCCCACTGCACATACTCTTCATCTTGTCCACAATGCACACAGACATCATCAATTCCACCATGCACCCCTCACATCAGGCCCCTGTGAACATATATCTCAATTAATTTACAATGCAGAGTCTCCTCATCAGATCCGCTATGCATCCCTCACATGAGGTCACCACTGGAAACACTGTTCAGCTGGTCTGCAATGCAACCACTGCTCATCAGATCCACTGTGCACTCTGCACATCAGGTCCCCACCGAACACACTCTTATTCTGGTCTACAATGCACACAGACATCATCAATTCCACCATGCACCCCTCACATCAGGTCCCCTGTGAACAGATATCTCAATTCATTTACAAGGTAGAGTCTCCACATCAGATCCACTATGCATCCCTCACATCAGGTCACCACTGGAAACACTGTTCAGCTGGTCTGCAATGCAGTCACTGCTCATCAGATCCACTGTGCACTCTGCACATCAGGTCCCCACCGAACACACTCTTATTCTGGTCTACAATACACACAGACATCATCAATTTCATCGTCCACCTCTCACATCAGATCTCCTGTTAGCATATATTCTAAATCAATTTACAATACTAATGCTGTACAGTCTTGCAAAAGGGCATTGACAAAACCGACAGGTTCCAAAGGAGAAAACATACTAATTTAGAAATAAATATCAATAACTTATGAGTGTTCGTGTTTAGGGAGGCTAAATGGTATTGTTGTTTAGTATGTGTTTTTTTTAAGTATGGTTCTTGGTATTTACTTTGGATATGGTATGCTGTGGTTGTTAGAGCCTTACTTTGCACGATAGGAGTTCATGCATTTGTATAGTGAGTCTGCAGATTTTAGATTTCAGTAGGATTAGGGATTGTTCAATTTTTGGATCCCGGTAGATTAATTCTTTTTAAAGTATTTTATAGGACTCAATAGAGGGTACACTAGGGGGATGTTTATAGTTTGATATTAAGCATGAACTGTATATGTTTGGCTGAATGGTGGAGGGCACAACCTAAAAGTGGCATCCATTATCCATGTGTTACATTATGTTCAGGTTAGTAAATTGTTATTGTTAGTATAAATGATAATTATTTTACCATAACTGAAGTTGTCATACATAAAAAAGGTGTCTATTTATGTGTGGTTAGTTAATGTTGGGGTGTATCCATATCTTCATATTTTCAGATGTTCTTCATGGTTCTCTGGGTATTCAATGCCTTCTAGCAATTTCTCTTTTTTAGGGCTGCTACAACAGGGATTTGGCCTGTTGCTTTTTCAAGAATGTTTGGTAGAATAGTTTAAAGTATTGTTGCTATTGATTCTCATGAGCTCGTACTGACCTTTTTCAGGCCCTGCAAAATATTTTTGGCTTGTATTTCAGGGGTATGGTTATGTTCCCTAACACGTTCAACTATTTCATTTATAGTGGTGGTCCATTCTCCCTGGTGCATCAAACGGTCATTGGTGACACCGGCAAGGGCTTTAAAGAATCCTCTGGTGCAAAGCACCGGAGGATTCTCTTTTTTTAATCCCCAGGGGATATGCATAATCATTTATGCATCTCTCCCCTATCCCCCTCCCGTCCATCTGAGACGTCAGATTTCCATGAGGCACCCTTACATCACAATTTTTCCCACCTGAGCAGAGACATGAGCAGGTAAGCCAGCTCTCTACTCCAGTGGTGAAAAAAAGGCCAAAAAGGCCTCCCCAGCTTTCAAGGAGGCCTCGTTTGAAAGGGATGCTGACCGTTGGTCACAACAGATTTCATCTGGAGGTCAGCCCTCATGAAAGTGCACCCCACCTCCCTCCACCCCCCGTACGGTAATTTCTTCTTTATTTTTAAATGTTGGTTTTCCCCTGGGTTGTGGGGGCAAGTTTCCCCCAGGGCTTAAATGGTATCAAAAAGAAAAAAAAAGTGGCAAAACTGACAGGGTGTCGGCCCTCCAGCTCAGGGCCGATCCTGTATGGGGGCTAATTTTTTTTTATACATGTATAGTTCTCCTGGGGTCGAGATTGGCTCCCAGGCAAGCCACACATTTGTTTTTAAAAAAGTGATATATATATCTCTCTAGCTATACATATATATATATATATATATATAGAGAGAGAGAGAGAGAGATAGATAGAGAGCGAGAGAAACTCTCTCTCTCTCTCTCTCTATATATATATATATATATATATATATATGCATATATATATATATATATATATATATATATATATATATATATAAATATAGAGAGCAAGAAAAATCTCTTCTCTCTCTCTCTCCCTTTTTATACATGTGCATGTATTACCAAGTGACCGTCGCCACTAGGTAGTTATAGTTAGAACTGAGTTTCTATAGAAAAAGCATTTTTTTGCTTGCCCATATCTTTGGTGCCGGTTGATGAATCTTCACAACATTTTCCCCAAAATGTTCCCATCATGTCAACTGCTGTCAGAAAGGTTTTGGAGTGATCAATCAAGCGGGGGCTGAGAAAAAGGGGAGAGGGTGTTAAAAATGCTTTTCGACATTCATTTTTCTGTATGGATTTTGAACAGCGATAGCGCTGAAACTACTGCACGGAATTACACCAAATTTGTCAGAAAGGTAGGTCCTGGTCCAGAAAGCGACCATTTTGTGATTTGGTGTGAATCCATTTAGTGGTTTCCTTGTAATTAACTGGAAGACAAATTTGTATATATAGGGACGCAGATCTGTCAAGACTCCTACGCAGGGCATTGAATGAATAGAAGGGCTCAGGATAGAGGTATTTTGACCCCATGGGGGTATTGAATGGGTTTGTGAGGGACCCATTATGAGTTAAAAAGGTTAAAACCCATTTTTTTTTACGATCATGGAGTCCTGACTCCGTTGCGGTACTCAGCATGGCCCCCATTGTCACGTTGTGATGGGCTTGCAAATTCTGGTGAAAAAATATATACATATATTCACATACTCACTGTTACACACACTATCAGACCCGCTGAGGTACTCACTCCCCGGCTCAGAGACCCACTGAAACCCTCATGCACTCACTCACAGAGCTGCGCAGACACTGACTCACCCACTAAGACACTGATGCACTCACTCTCAGACCCAGAGACTCTCACAGCCAATCTAACCCCCAGGTAACCCTCTTACACCTATTTTCACACCCCGAGAGACAGGCTGCGGGCACCTCCCACCACACACAGTCAAAAGGCGTTGCGCAGCGTGGGGTTGGGTGGTTAAAGTGGTTGCCTTGCGGGCAACCCCTGCCGTTCACAGGTGAATGCCGTGCACAGCGCTAAGTTGAGTGCTTATAGGGGGTTGGCTTCAGGGCCTGGCCTCAGGCAAGGCTCTGCGGCCAACCTCCACCATGCATGGCCAAAGACCGTGAGCAGCAGTGGTTGGATTACCGTACAGTAATGAAAATTACTATATATATTTTTTAAAACATGGAAATTAACTAAAAAAAAAAAAAAAAAAAGTTTACAGGGACGTTATAGTTAGTAAATATGGTTTTCTTTGTTAAAAATGTTATAGTTATGAAATATGGTTTTGTACGTTTAAAATGTGAGACTAACTATAACGTCCCTGTAACCTATATATATATATATATATATAGAGAGAGAGAGAGAGAGAGAGAGAGAGATCACTTTTTTATACATTTGGTTGAGAGAGCGAGATAGAGAGAAACTCTCTCTGTCTTATTATGTAGACATATAAAGGGGAGATCTCTCTATATATAGATAGATAGACAGACAGATACAGGTACATATATAGATAGATAGATAGATAGATAGATAGATAGATAGATAGATAGATAGATAGATAGATTAGATTGATAGATAGATAGATAGATAGATAGATAGATAGATAGATAGATAGATAGATAGATAGATAGATAGATAGATCTCTCTATAGATAGACAGATACAGGTACATATATATATATATATATATATATATATATATATATATATACCTTACAGGCAGCAATAAAAATGTCAAGATAACTCTTGTGATTATGTACTTGCTGGAGAAAGAGACTGGAGTTTTGTCTTGTGGCAATTTTTACATGCCATACAGTAGCACAGAGGGTTAATATACCTGCTGCAAAGAATAGATTTGTATTTTATGTGTATAGCTGAGCCTATTTGCAAAGCACTTAAAAAAATGAAATGTAGGTGAGAGAGGGGCTATGAGGAAATGAGGGGCACTTTTGCTCGGTGGAAGTGAGCAGGTCATGGGGCGGGCGCTGAAAGTTATTTTCGCACTGGACTGGACAACTCAGACAACATATCTGCCTTCTGCTTTGGATAGTATTTTGGAACGACAGTTTAAGTCAGTAGCAGAGATGGCGTTTCTATGCATGACTGCTGCTCAAGCCCCAACTCGGGTTATGGAGCGAAGCTCTGCGGCAGAATCTGAGACAACAGATACTGAGACAGCATCTGAGGAAGAGGACAATGGAGCAGAATCTGGAAGTGATTTTTCAGTCAGCGGAGTTCCATCCAACAACTCATCTTCCAGTTATTCTGAGGGACACGTCATGCTGTCTCTAATAAGTGATAACTTTCAATTGGGAGCAGGTAGGAATATCGAGTTTGTTTCTAAAGAATTGTAATTTAAAACCTTCTTTCAGGGTGAAGTTGGAAGTCACAATTCTGAAAATGCCACTTTTAGGGGTAGCTGGCTTTTGTGTATTGCTCCCAGTCAGTGAAGCAAGGGGCTATAGGTGGTGGCAGCATGGGCCATCACTGACTTGATGGGCTAAAGGGCTTTCACCTATCACACTTGCATATCACAAAGGCTCTGCCTGAGCACACTCACAAAGACATTGACACTATTCTATTTTGACTCTCCACAATCTGGTGCCAGTGCAGGAGGGTTGTAAATTCCAAATACCTCAGGGGGTTGAAAACCCCCAGAACCTTGTCCTACTTCAAAAGTGGGCACCAGGAAAAATAATGGCCCCTCAGAACCAACTCTGGAGTAGACCTCATGACCTGTGGAAGCCTCAAAATAACTGCTGTGTTGCTCTGCCAGAAGGACTGCTACTCTGCTGGCCAGTTGACCTGCTGCACTGCTGCTCTGCTGCCTTGCTACGTGAGTGAAGGACTGGACCTTCATCTCAATCCCAGGATTGTCAGAGTGACTCCAAGGGCTTTTAGGATGCCCTCTTGATCAGAAGCCTCAGGGACAGCACAGACTGCAACCATCTTGAACCCAGCACCTAGACTCAGCTTGCTGTAAGTCATGTCCTCCAAGTCATGCCACGCTGTCTTGGATCCTTGGAAGTGGACCTGAAGGAGCATTTTTAGCCCAACTGTAGTCCTATGGGAAGAACAGGCACAGCTCAATGCATCTCCTCGCAGCTCCACATAGGAACCGCTGCTGTACAACGCACCCCCAACCCAGGACTTTGCATCACAGCCCAGTCTCCTCAGAATCAACATTATGCAACGCATCCTCAAAGCAGGCATTTGCATTGCAAGCCCCTTGTCGACGGCGTCTTTGACAAACATGCACGACCACACAACGCAAGCCTCGCAACTTCTTCAGAATCAGTGGGTGCACAATGCATCTTCGACTCAGGACTTCACATTGCAATCCCTAAAACTTCTTGGAACCCAGCAGGTGCACAACACATCTTTGAAGCAGGACTTTGCATCACAAGCCCCTCATCTGTGGCGTTCTCGCCGATGACCAAGCTGCCATAGGTTTAAGCATGGGTTAATTTGGGGTTTGCTTGTGTTTCACCCCAACAGAGCTTAGGGTTCCTGCTTGAGTAGTGTTTCACCCCCTCAACCATGTTAGACCATGTCAAGGGATGTTCAGGATGAATTTGACAGATTTAAAACTGTGCAGTTTGGCCATCCCTGTCAGCAGTGTTTGGCCTGCATAGTGTTGTAGGCCAGCATTATGTGATCACAGCACTGTGAGAGGATGGATACTGGTAGGATAGTGTGTTCATTTGGGGCACTGCTGTATAATGGACAATCATATTGTCAGATTGGCTTTGCGTTTTGTAATACTAGGTCCATACTGTGTTATATTACCACAATGCTGAGTGATGTTGGCCTACTACTGTATGTTTAGATGGACTGGACCAGCGCTGTATATTGAGACAGATACTTCTAATGCACCAACATTTGTTTACATTTATTAAATTTACCAAACATGCAGCTGATATCATATTATAAAATGATATAATAATGTACTAATCGGTAAAGCATAATATATTTTCCAATATGTTGTGATCTGTTGGAAGGCCATTACTAGTAACAAATTAATATCTTAACGTTCAATGAAATATCTATCCACTAATCTGATAAACTCCCTAGGGATACATTAGATATGGAAAAAGCACATTTGAACCTAATTTGGAGTTAATTTGTTTCTGAACTTGCATCCAAAAAGTAGAGATGGAAGGGCACAAGTAAAGTAAGTGTTTTAGATCAGCTTGTTGTGATGAGCCTGTCCAGCAAGCATCTGAATTATCTGAATTAATTTTGTGTAAGGATGTTGGAGTGAGTAATAACCTATTAGAAAGGTAAAATAATGTTTTTGTGGTGTTTGCTGCACTAGATGATTTCCTGATTTTAATCCATATCTGTCTCCCTATGGGAGTGGACCAAGTAACATGTAAGCCGTGCTCCCATGCTATCTCAGTATTTGTCTTGTCTCTATCGGTAGATGGATATTGTAAATATGAGTATCTGGTGGAGGCTTTGGGGTTTGTATGTAGAAGAGAGCCAAGGGGATGGGCCGGGACTAGTGGGTTAAAGAAGATTCATTTAAAAGTATTATATGCTTTCCAGATGCTGTTTTGTAAAATTTGGAATTTATGTTGTAATGAGGGTGGAAATCCAAACCGTGCTTGAGCTTGTTTAAAAGAAATTCTTGATGGAAAAATGGATTAATCCATACCAATCCCCGTTTCCTCCAGGATTTCAAATACATGGGTCGATTGGTTATGTGAATGAATCGGTTATGCCATATAGTAGAATGGAGGAAAGTCTGAAGATATTTACATATATACGATATAATAGCATCTAATAATCTAAAGGTGTTTTTAAAAATAGGGGTGGGTAACTTTTGAGGCTTACGTGTAAATGTTAAATATACTTTGAAGAGGAAAGGTGAAAAGAAATTATGCTCTAAATCAACCCACAGTGGGCGATATTCTTAGGAGGGAGTGATCCAAAATGCAGACTGTTTCAATAAAAATGGTTTCTAATTTGAGAAGTCAGGAAAGTTTACTCCACCTTCATTCTTAGAACATTTCAACTTTGCTAAAGATATACGTGGGCATTTTTTGCACCAAAGAAAAGAAGAAAGCATGGAATACATTGTTGTGTAAAACTTAAGAGGGATTTGATATTTGATATTTTGATATTTAATATTTCTTGAGTGCATCAATACCCAAAGGTGTCTTGGCACTGAAGAGTCCTTTGACAACTGATCAGAGGCATGTATAGCTTATAGTGGGAGAGAAAACTGCCAGGATTTCAGCTGTTAACAGAAGCTAAGCAGCTTAAACTGGCGTTTTATGTGTTATGGCACAATATTCCATAGCTGACAGGTGGAAAACACAAAGCTACGGCCAACCCAGAAAGTTTTCTTTTTCCTGGGAATGGAGACTAAATATGAGGAGGTAGATCTTAGTCTTCTCCAAGGTTGGGACCACTTGATTTTTTTCCTAAGGTAGTCAGGGCATACCCCATTCAAAGTTTTGTGTGCCAGACAAAGTGGGCTTAAAGGCAACCCTCCTCCTTACAGGAAGCCAATGAAGCTCCACCAAGGCGTTTTTTTCAATGATTAATGTTTTGGAAGTTTTTAAGAAGGCGGGCAGCGGTATTCTGTAGTATCTGGAGAGTTTGCAATGGAATATTAGAAATAATCTCAAGTATAATGGGTACCAGCATAATTTTTATTGTATCAAGACGACCCCACTACGAGAGGTACACAGAATGCCACTGATTAGTTAGTGAGGGTATTTTATTAACACAATTACCCATATTTAGAGATATGGATGTTTTAAGGGATTAGGTGAATTGAAGTCCAAGAGATTTAATTTATTGAGGTTTTCAATTAAAATTGGAAGGTAAGAAACCATTTTAAATGTAAATTTATTTAGAGGTAACATTTCACATTTGTCATTATTTAATTTATATCCATATACTAAGGTATAGGAACTAACCTCAGACACAAAAGCAGGAATGGAGGAATGAGGTGATGAAATAAATAGTAAAAAATCATCAGCATAAGTGGCCAGTTTAATTTGCTTGGTATTATACGAAAAACATGTAGATCCGAGTTTTGTCTGAGTTGAGTTAAAAATGGTTCTAAGGTGAGATTAAAGAGAAAGAGGGAAAGAGGACATCCTTGAAGCACACCCCTGCTAAGGTAAAGTATGGAGAAGTCGACTCATTTGCATAAACAGTTGCTCAAAGAGTGGTATAAAGAAGCAAATGAGGTTAATTATTTTAGGTCCAAAACCAAACCAGTTAAGAGTATGAAACAAAATGTCCAATTTGCACAATTAAAAGCCTTCTCAGCATCTAGGATGATAGACACTAGGGATTTCTTAATATGTGTGAATGTTGAGGGGATATAAAAAACAATCGGGTGTTGTCAGAAATGTACCTCCCCTTGACAGAACCTGATTGTTTCTTTTCTAAAAGATTAGGGAGGAAATGTTCTAAAGCGCAGAGCCAAAGCCTTTGAAACAAATGTATAATCTCTATTAACAAGCAATATAAGTCTATAGTTTTTACAAAACTGTGGTTCTTTTCTTTCCTTCGGGATGAGGCAAATAAGGGCATCTAAAAAGGACCCTGATTATGAAGACAAAAGAGTGAAGGATTCAAAAGAAATAAGTAGTTTGGGGAGGACAATTTAGACTAGTGTGTATAAAATTCCACTGTGAAACCATCTGTCACTAGAGCTTTCTTTTTTTAATATTAGTAAAGCAGTATACAGTTCTGTTTGTGTAATATCGGATTCTAATAAAGAAAAATGTAATTGTGTTAAAAAAAAAGGTTTTTGCATGGATGATAAATAATGTAGAATTTCGAAGTCACAGGAAGAATATTTTGGTGTATATAAATTGTCATAAAAGTGTTTGAAGTGGTTTAGAACGTCTAGATCTTTGTGATAGGAAGTATTGTTTTCATCTGTAATTGATTCAGTATGTAACTTCTGTTGTTTGATTTTAAGGTAATTTGCTAAAAGCTTTCCCGCTTTATTTTGGCCACCATAAAATTGGGCGATATATTTCAGAAGATAAGAAGGTGTGGTGTTGGTTGTTATTTTATTAAAGTGCAATTTGTCCTTGATAAGTTGTTGCAACGATTGTTGTGTTCATGAGGTGTAATATGTATGTTCTAGTCATTTGATATCATCTAGAATTAACTTGGATTGATTTTGCGAAAGTTTTTTTTCTTTGACACAAAATTAATTATAAAATTGCGAGCTGAGGTTTTAAATGCATCCAAGATGGTATGAAACAGTGTGTCTACCATTGTTAAATTGAAAGTAATTGTGAAAGAACGAGGTAAAAGAGGAGGTAAATGAAGAATCTAGTAATGAATTGTCAAATCTCCATCACTTTGGAGATATAGATTTGGGTAAGATATCTAATTGTATAGAAATCGGCGCATGATCAGATATCAGGATAGCTCCTATCTCTGCAGAGTGTAACGTCTCGGTTAATTTATGGCATTTAAAAATGTAGTAAATCCGTGATTGAGTATGAGGTACTGCGGAAAAATGTGAATATTCACTCAAAGTGGGGTTAAAGAATCTCCAAGCACCTGTTAGATTGCATTGTTTAATAGCATAGAGAAATGTTTTCTGTGGTTTGTTGGGTGTTAGATGTGAAGCAGAGTGTCTATCAACAAGCTGATTGGAGTCTCCTGCAAGTACAAAATTATCACCTGGGTGTTGTAAAGGTTTTCTGGTGATAGTTGCCCAGAATTGGCAGTCTGGAGCAGTGAGGCCATATACATTCATTAAAGTAATTGGTACTTTATCAATCAATAATTGAGGCAATCCCCAATCCCCATCCACATCAGTTTCTTGTGATATTAGCTGTATATGAAGACATTTATGACAGAGGATTACAACACCATTTTTTTACCGATTCCTGGTGGCGAAAAAAAATTCCCCTACCTAACCCCTTTTTAATTTCAATGATTCCTTTTCTGTAAGATGGGATTTCTGTAAAAAAGCAATGTGAGCCTCAAGCTTCGAACAATGTGTTAAAAGTCCCTGTCTCTCAATAGGGGAATTTAAACTTCTGACATTCCATGACAAAAGCTCTAAAGCCATTCGAGAAAGATCAAAATGAAGGTAAAATCAGACATATTAGTAAAAGAGAAGAACAATAATCGTGTAGGAAAGAAGAGGTAGATTAATATTAAGGAGAAACAATGTAATCATCATTGGAAGTAGTTAATTGGAAAGGGAAGAGAAGAGAAAGGTCATGGAGAGGGAGGAAGGAAAAACGTTACTATGACCAAACCACAAATAGGAAAGGGAAGAGTAGAGAAAGGTTATGAAGAGGAGAGGAAAGGAAAAAAAGTTAATGTGACCAAACCACAAATAAAAAGGAAAGTGACATACCGAAGTAGTCTGCGATGAGGGTGGGGGAGAAACTACTTGAATAAGACGGCACGTCCAGTCCGTGGGGCAATGACACGGTGCACAAGAGCTTGAGAGAGGTGGATCAGGAGAAAAGCACAAGAACACCTGGGTGGATTTTATCAATAGAAAAAGGACATGAGATGAGTTGAAACAGAGTAAAATATGTGTATACCAACTATACTGATGAACATCGACTTGACATTACCTTAGCAACAAATGAAAAAGTAATTAAATCACAGAAATCACAGAAATATTCAACATTATAGAAAATACTTGTGAAACGTAAATATGGTATTCAAGGCTTAATAGACATGGTAATATTTAAATTGTCAGGTAAGCATCAATCAAGAAAACCTTCAATGGATTAGGATCTTCATCTGTTGTTTTATTTTGGTAGGTGACTTTGAAAACGCACAAATAAAAGAGCACAAAACGAGCACAGATGTTTACGTTGATCTGCAGTATTTTTTGCATAGTAGTAAGTAAAATGAAGCTCACATCCTGACCAGGAAATGCACTTCATTTGTTGGCCATGGGGATGACATATCAATTCAGTATACTTTGGAAAATAGAGTATGACTCCTCTTGAGGTTGATGCTGCAGTAGAAGGATGTCCCAGCCTACGCGCTTGTTAAATATTGAGTGATGAACTATCTGATAGATTAAGGAGTTTACAAAGGAAACTTTTAAAGGATGTGATAGGACTAAATCCTTCTGCCCCTTCCGGAAGACCATAAATTGCTAGATTATTTTTTCTACTTCGATTTTCAAGATAACATGCCTCTGTAATGTATGAACCTGTAAATTAAGAGAAGTTACCATAAGGGATAACTCATTAATGGATGTAACTTAATGCTCTGCAGCAATCATCCTCTCCTCCATTAGAGACCACCTATCCACTATCTATCTCCTAGAGATTGTAATTTGGGGTTTGTTCCTTCCATATAAGGCCTCCAACAAGAGGTCCACTGAAGCTATAGGAGATGGCTTTATAGGAGATGGCAGGTCTTTTTTAAGTTGTTCAGTTGAAGATTTATTTAAAGGTGGTTGTGAAAGAATTAAAGTAGAGATGGTGGATGACACAGAGAAATTCTCTTATGTGAAGAGGAGCAGGAGTCCTCCATCATAATATGTAACTGAACCACTGCACGATGTTTAAGGTACTTAACAGGTTCTTCTTCAGAGGCTGTTTAAGTCTTGCAAGCTTTCCTATGTACAAGGGCAGCAAGCAAAACCTTAGAAAGGAAGAGCAAATTATAAACAATAGATGGATGCCCGCAGATTCCAGTCAAAAGAGGGGAGGGGAAGCAAAATTATGAATTTGCCACTTTTTTATGAATAAGCCAAGATATTTGAATTGAATTGTGAGGTATCACACTCTTTAAAAAAAAGCCCATTCAAAACCACATGTCGATGAAGAAAAGAAAGCCTAACTGACGTGTGGTTTACTATAGTATGTAGCAAAAACAGGGGCAGTATTCAAATAGTGGGTATTCATATGCTTATAGCCACCAGGACATTTATGCAACTGAGTAAAACCAAAAGATTGAGCATGCTGGTTAAGTTAGTTATGTTTCAGGTGCAGTCTTTATGAAATGAGAGGAATCCCACCTGCCTGCTCATAGAGGAAGATAATATCACTTTAAAAAGAGGTGTGAACTCTTCAGAACACCTCCTATCAGCATTGTGAAGAAGGGGAGGAATGAAGGGGGAGTGTCTAGTAACAAGCAATGTTTCCTGTTAGTGCCCGTGGTGCCGCTCCACTCCCGACAAAACGGTGAGTGCCTCTGAAAAGATCGAGATGCTCCACCCACACGCACCTCGAGGTGAAAACAAAGGTATTTACCTCCGCAGCATCCCCTTGCAGCGATGAGGTGACATAGAGGATTTCAACCGCCCCAAGAAACTGCAGTAGAAGTCCTCTCCATGCATGCCGGCCGCAGAGCTTTACGAAGACTCCACCATTTTCTTTGGGCAGTAAGACATGCACTCCTTAGAACAATTACTCCAAAATGAATGTGGTGAATAGAAATTGAAGGAGGCGTTGTGAGGGGGGACTTAATAATACAAATCTATACCCACAAAAGTGTGCAATTCACAAAATACACTTTTAAATCTACCATAGTAGTGCTACTGAAGAAACAGGCTCACATGTACTCCAGCTGACTTTTGGACTATGTCATTTACCATACATGGACAACCACTGGTACTGCAACAGACTCCTGTAGACGTGGAGGCAGGCAAGAACACCACCTCTTTGGGAAATATGTAAAAAATATAAATGAGCTAACATTGTAATTAAAATGTATCTAAATTAGTATTAGATTTATTTCTAAATATTTCAAATAAAAATGATATTCTGTAATATACATAATAAGGCTTTAATAAAATATATTGTAAATTAAAATATAATTTGTAATTAATTTAAACCACAAATAAAAGAATGCATAATTGCATTCAAGATTGTGATGCATTAAACAGAAATTATACTATAAGTGGTGTAAATAACATTTGTTTTACATTAATGTATTTAATTTTATTTTTTTAATTAACTAAAAAAATAAAAAAATAAGCTTTTTTAATTTAAAATTAACCTTCTCACAATTACTTTCTATAAAGCAATCTGCATCCTGGTAGCAGAGACCTCCACAAATAGGCAGAAAGTTATTAGTAGTAACTTTTCTGTCGCAAATTCAGTTGTAGGAGTCTCCACCCTCACTTTTGAGGCGTGAAGACTCATACGTTTATATTTAGGTGCAAATGGACTCATGGAAATTGTGAATTCCATTGATGCGGAGATTTAGACTTAGGTACACCTGATGAGATCTACACATGCAAACCTACCTTTGTGAATAGGGCTCTTAATGTGTGCATGCTAGAAAATACAAACACTGGGATTTGGGCATTCTGAAAAAGTACAGAAAGTAGTAATGTTGGAAACAACTGGGCATTATTGAAACTGATAATGTATGCAACTGTATGCAAATGTACGATTGGCGACTTTCTCATTTTCTTCATTGGTCACCCATGTTCTGTGCAGAGTTCAATAAAGTTCAATTAAAGGAAAATATGGACAGTTCGTTTTTTTCTGAAATGCAAGTGGTTTGATTCAGCCCTTAGATAGGTGCAGCTCCTCCGTTCTGGCGGAGGAGCATCGCCCTCCCCCCCTTGCCAGCAGCAGTAGCTGCAAACCTTTTACTACAAAATGATAATAAACTATGAAACGATAAAAAGTATGTTTATTATCGTTTTGTAGTAAAAGGGGTGGGCATTGGGGATGACGAGTGCTGAGGGGGAGTGCACAGCACCCTCCCTCAGTACGCAAATATTTTGGGCCGGCAGTCTCGGGCCGGCCAAACACACATGCGCAGTAGGCTCTCTCCAGCCCAACACTGTGTTGCCGGACTGGAGAGAGTAAGCCCAGGCTCCCACTCTGCTTGGGAGTGTCCTGGCATCAGGATTAGCCGCAGGGCAGGCTGGGAGCCTGTGCCTGCAGCAAAGGAGCGGTGCGGGGTGGCGGCAAGGATCCAGGTAAGTGTTTTTTTTTTTTTATAATCGCCCACCTTGTGCGCCGCCCCGCCCCTAAAAAGTACCGCGAGCCGCTCCTGCCCTTAGACATCTTGGACATGGTCAAATCAGCCAAGGATCTTTGTCTGTGTCACACATGCTTCAGTGTTTGTTGGCTGGGAAGATGTGAAGTCATTGAGCACAAATTCCTGGACAGTGTGTAGTGGGAATACAACTTCTTTAAGAATTATATTCCTTTGTTGCAGAAGGTCCAGTGAGTTTTATGCATTGTGTATCCACCAGGAGGGAGTACAGTGTTGAATGGCTTGCTGTACATGGGTGCACTTTCAAATGCTCAAACACCCATGATTTTAGCCTTTGCAGTCGGTTGACACATTTATTTGGGAGGGCTTTATAAGTGAGGAATGCCATTGGCAATGCTCTAGTCAGCCACAGCTAGTGGTCAGTTTGAAGCAGAGGCACTCTTGACTGCATAGTTGAATTGAGGGGTGTATACAAGCGCAGTCAAGAGGTAGCTGGATGTGCTACAGGGTGTTGTCCCCGGTCACACTATAGTGATCTCTGAATGTTCCCTTCCAGCATAGGATATCAATCTCAGCATCTTGCATGTAGAGAAAGATCCATAGCTGGACTGAAATACATGATCCAGGCACAAGGTGTGTTTGTCTCCTTTTGTAGATTGCTTTCCAGGCAGAAGTGAATTTGTGTGTTGTAACAAATGTTTGGCAGGTGATCCGGGACAGCGCGAGCAAATCCACTAAGTAAAGTATTCAGACAGTGCTCGATAGACAAGATAGTGAAGATCCCAATAACCCACAGCACAATGCCCTGAAGGAAGATGATTGCACTGATCCAATAAAAACGGTTTGTCTGTGGTTGGAAATGAATGACCAAATCCTTTCTACAGCACTTCGCTTATGCCGCCTGTTCTTTCTTTCAATCTTACTAATAGTGTGTTATGATCTGCTTCCTCAGTGGTGGCTGAGACTTTGACAGATATAGGGACTATTTTTGAATATATTTCGGCAGATTGAGAGCACTTTTCTGATATTGGTCAGTGTAGTTGATACCCTTCAATCATCGAATCCTGGCTTCTAGCCGTGAAATAGATTCTGGCCCTCATTATGAACATGGAGGGATAGCCTCCGCCGACCATGCTGACAGTCGGCGGAAGACCGCCAGTGGCGGCAGCAGGCATCCTGCCATATTCTGACTCATGGAGCCTCACCGCCATTGATGGCGGTGAGGCCCGCTATGCACCACGCTGGTGGTCGGTGGCGGGTTGGATGCTGCTCCACCATCTCCGCCACATCAGTCCAGACACCGCCATTCCTGTAATGATGCAGTCATAGGCATGGCTGTGTATGTAGGTGTGGCAATGCCGGCGGAGCAGCATCCAAGGAGCCCGTTCTCTCCCAGAGCAGCACCACAGAACAGGTAAGTGCTGTCTGAGAGGGAAGAGGGGGGTGTGAGTTGAGTGTGTGAGTGCATGGGTGTGTGTGTGTGTGTTTGTGAAGGGGGGATGTGTGTCTTCATGTATGAATGCGTGTGTGCATATAGGAATATGGGTGCATGTGGGGGGTTGGGGTTTGGGGGAGGACCTGTATGGAGGTGGGGGGTGATAAGGGGGGGTTTGGGGAGACCTACAGGGAGATTGGAGGGTGGAGGGATGGGGGGGTCGGTTTTCAGGGTTGGGGGTAGGGGGTGCGGGCGGTTCTAGGGGCTTGGGGGATGGATGGGGGTTGTGGCAAGGGGTGGGGCTGACGTGTCACATACAGGTGACAGGAATGAGAATTCCTGTCACCTGTATGCTTTCCCCAGGCATTACGTGGTGGGGTATCCTGCCAGGAAATCCCTGGTGGAAATGGGATCATTATCCCACTGCCGGTCTGGCGTCCACTGCCGGGTCAAAAGTGCCTGCCGTCGGCCCAGCGGTCGAATCTGCCCTGGTGGTGGGTAGTAGTGAACTGGCTGCTTTACAGCCAGTTCACTACTGTGCTCACAGTATGGCAGTCTGAACCGCCATGCCCTTTGTGGTAATGACTGCCACCACCGGCGTGGAGGTCATTACCGTCATTTTAATAATGAGGGCCTATGTTTCACATATTCATGGAGCTAATTACCTGTGTTTTCATGATTTTCCTTAGGTAGGGTAGGTTGGAGACTGGCCTGGAGTTGGCCTGGATATTAGGGTTAACTGGTGCTCAGAATGGGAGCAATGATTGCATGTTTCAAGGGAAGGAGAAACTGATGATGGAAATAACAACTGCAGTGAGACATCGAAGGAACTGTTTCAAGCTGGAGTCACCTTGCTATGCAGCCCTGTATCAAAGGGAAAGAGTAGGAATGCACAGTATTTAGTGATATGGCACATTCCTGTGCATTCCCCCTGCACTGGCGCCATTTGGCAGCTTAGCACCAATAGAGGCACCCTTGCATCATGGGGCAAGGGTGCCTGTGTTGTATGCAGGATTGTTTTTGAGCAGGAAGGGGCACCTTCCTTCACAAAAGCAATCCTGTGAGGCTGTTTCCTCTTTCTATGTGTGCTGCAGAATGCAGCACACATAGAAAGAGGAAACAAAGAGGAGAAATAAAGATATTTCTCATTATGCCTTCCCTGGAGAGGCGTAAGGTTTTGGCGTATCCCCAGGTTTACAAGGTCTTGGAAATCTGGGTATCCTCATAACACCCATGGAGTCCCTCCCTAGCGCAGAGTAAGGCAATGTAGTGATTTGCACAGCCTTGCCTTACTCCATATTTATGAGGCCATTTGCGTTGCTGTTGCATCACGAAAACTGACGCAACGTCGGTGCAAGGGTCTCATAAATATGAACCTTAGTGTAGGACTCTTTGGTCTGGATGGCCACAATATGTACACAATCTCTTTTCAGAGAGTGACCAACATCAGCTCATCAAGCCGTGGAGAACAGGCAGTAGTACCAGTGACTGAGTATACTTGTAACTCTGCAACTAGGTCCTTGTGCTGTTAATATGGCCCATGGATACCTAATGTATGTTGACCCCATCTGAGTTTATCAGGGTGAGAATGGGTGAAAGATTTTCTAATGTCACAAATGTAGGTTGTGGACAAGCTTTAAGAAATCTCAGAGAGGGCATCCATATATAAATAAGCCAATTTCCATAAAGGATTGTTTGTGGGTATCCATATAGCTCTTACAGGTAGTCTTAGGAAATGCTTACAGTTTTATTCCAGTGACAGGCAAGAGTAGGCAAGTAGGTACCTTTCCAGGGTGCAAATGCACACTCCACTATTAAATGGATGTGTAGGTGAATAAATCGAGAAATAAAAAATGTCAAATTGGCAATTCTACATCATTCACTCATGTGAAGTTTCCACTTAGTGGAAAGTCTACATGAGTCAAATGTGCACACAAGAGTACTGGTGGATGTCTAGCTACACATTAAAGAGTAAACCTATGATTCTTTTTGAGATGAGCAAAACAGTTCATTAAACTGTGAAATGGAATAAAACTGCCCATTTTCCAATCTCTTTGCACGGCAAAATTGGTCCATGCTCATATCCTCTATGCAGTCGGTTCAATTCAATGGGAAAATTGGCAATTAAAGGTTCAATTCAAACTACGAAGAAAAAGCTCCTATAGGCTTTATTGTTTATTATTTAACTTTTCTCATTTCCTGGGATTCCTCAGAGTTAGCAAGTAGTCTTCCCAGGTTAAAGTCTAAGGGCCTAATTTAGAGCTCGGCAGACAGTTACACCGTCACAACGATGATGGATATCCTATCTTCCAAAGTCAAAATCCCATTGGATATAATGGGATTTAGTTTTCGGCAGACAGGATATCCGTCACCATTGTGATGGAGTAATCTGTTTGCTGAGTTCTAAATCAGGCCCTTTCTAGAGTTTTCCAGGTGGGTTACTACATCACAAGCCTGACGGATATCCAGTCTGCCGTATTATGATTCCCATAAGATATAATGAGATTGCAAAATGGGGAAGGGATATCCGTCACGTTTGTGATGGAGTAACCTCACCAGCCAAACTCTAAATCAGGCCCCATGTCTCCTTCGCACCCTGACTTTCCTTTTCCTTTGTAGATGTGCCCTTTGGTTCAGTGTTCTCCTTGCATCATACCTAGGAATTTTTTTCCCTCTAAAGAGGCTTTATCTTTTCCATGTTCTGTTCTTCTTTTTATCCTTTTCCCTTTCCTTAGTCTTTCCTATTCTTTGTTTCCTTTTCTTGCATTGTGTAACGTTCTTTTCTTTTTTAGAACATGTAAAACTCTCATTACTCTGGACCTCTAGAAATCATTATCAGAAGCTTCTCAGTTCTTATGTTATTCAGTGATTAGATTATAAAAATCCAGTTATCTCTATCAAATCTAAATACTTTAGAGAGAAACTCAAGCCCACACACAACTCTAGAGAGCTTTTAAAAATGGTTAATTACCTTGTTAATTTGAGTAATACCACTGCCTTCTGCCTTGAATAATCATTTTGCAACAAATTGGCTATCTTTTTTCAGTCTAAAGTGAAACAGATTTTTCAAGTTTTCACCGTAGGACAGAAAGGAGGTCCTTTGTGTTCCCCTAGGCAAGATACCTCTCTCACATGATAGGAAGATAATATGGATGGGCACCTTAAAACCTTTGAAAGCTTCTCTTTGCTCTTAGTATCAAAGGTTGCCAATCTCATTCGATCCACTAAATCGGGTGCCCCTTCAGATCCCTGACCCCCTAATATTAGGCATCCTGTCTCTGATACAGTAGCAGGACCCCTCTCAAACCTACTGAACAAGATTTTGTTAGAAGGAAAGTTCCTTGCTGCCTGGAAATAAGCTTTAATTCTCCATTTAATCAAAAAACCGACCATGGACCCTCAATATGTTAGAAGCTATCACCCTATCTCACGTCTTCTTTTTCCAACTAAGATCCTTGAAAAAGCAATGGATGAGGAAATACTGTCTTCTATCGACTCTAACTACATTTTGGACTCTTGTTAACACAGCTTTAGGTCCAATTGTAGCACTGAGTCGCCTCTATTGGCAGCCTCAGAAGAAACAAGAATGGTGGTTGATCAGGGTGGGGAAGCGGCACTGATTCTTTGTGACCCATTGGCGTTCGATAATGTCAACCATTCTCTTCTTATCAGCCATCTGCAGACCATTGGCTTCCGAAATTCTGCCCTTTTGCTTCTTACTTCATTTTTACAGAATAGTGAGCAAGTGGTGGTCTTGGGGATTTCATCTTTGCCCGTTTCACCCTCCCTTGTGGGGTGCCACAGTGCTCCTGACTCAGCCCAACCCAGTTTAATGTCTACGATACTCCTTTAGCAAATCTTATTCCAAGCTTCGGCTTTGCTGTATTCTCTTATGCTGATGACACAAATTGTGGTATCAATATCTTCCAATGAGGAGGAAATGACTACAGAATACAGGACTCCTCCACACGCCTCATCCTCAACATCCCCCGCCGCAGCCACATCACAGCCCACCTGAGAGTCCTACACTGGCTCCCCGTCAACAAAAGGATCACATTCAAGCTCCTCACCCACGCCCACAAAGCACTCCACAATTCCAGACCAGCATACCTCAATGATCCACTCACCTTCTGCACCCCGAATCAACAGTTCCGCTCCGCTGACCTCACCCTCGCTACTGTCCCACGCATCCACAGGACAACAACCGGCGGCAGATCATTCTCCTACCTCGCAGCCAAGACTTGGAACACCCTACCCATCCACTTACGACAGACCAAGGACCTACTGACCTTCAGGAGACACCACAAGACCTGGCTGTTCAAGCAGTAGCAGCCCCCCAACCCCTCCCACCCTCAAGCACCTTGAAACCCTCACAGGTGAGTAGCGCGCTCTACAAATGTACTGATTGATTGCTCGATTGATTGACTACGAATTTTAGGAACTGTATGGCACAGGTCGTATGCTCGATGGAGGAAAATTGGCTTAAATTGAACTGAGACAAAACTGAAGTAGTACTCTTTGGGAACAATATCTCCTTCTGAGATATTGCATGGTGGCCCCTAAATTAGGGCACACTCCTGACCCTAGTAAACAAGGTAACAAAACTTGGAGTTATCTTCAATAGGAATCTATCCTTCTCAGAGCAAGTTAATCAAATTACCTCAGCCTGTTTCTACCTTCTCAGAACCTTAAGAAAGGTTTTTTCTTTCATCCCTTTAGATCTTCAGAAGACTGTGATTAAACCTCTAATCACCTCCAAAATAAATGATTGCACCTCCTTACTCTTAGGCTCCCGACAGTGACTGCTACGCAAATTTCACACTCTTCTTTGCCGGCTCCTGGTCAAGAAAAGGATTACATTGAAGACCCTCTTTGTGGTTCCCAAAGTCCTCCACCAGACAGGTCCCGAATATTTTCAAAAGATTTTCAAATGGTATCTACCCGGACGTACTCTTAGGTCCAGTGCGGGCAAATTAACTGCTGCCCCAAGAATAGAAAAAGCAAGGTGGGGCAGCAGGAGCTTTTCTTTTTGCTCTTCCAAATTATGGATCTCTCTGCCTAGTTTTTTAAGATCCCAATCCAACTTAAGTGCTTTTAGGAAGGGGTTGAAGACTTGGGTGGTCATTATGAGTCTGGTAGTTGCATGACTGCCAGACTCGCGGTGGTGGCCCCACCGCCAACAGGCTGGCGGTGGGACCGCCACATTATGACCATGGCGAAGCCGCCACGCCCTGGGGATTAGGAGTCTCCATCAGCCAGCCTTTCCATTGCGGTTCACACTGCCATGGAAAGGCTGGTGGAATGGGGGACTCTGGGGGCCCCCATGCACAGTCCCATTGCGCATTCCACTGCCCGACTTACAGGCAGTGGAATGTGTGATGAGTGCTGCTGCACCTGCTGCACTGGCACATAATGGAGCCGGCATCAATGTTAAGGCCCTGTGGTGAACTCCTATTAGGGCTGGCGGGGTTCAGGCCACACAGGCGGTCTGACGGTGGGAAGAGGTTGGCGGGTGGCCTCCGCCACCCACAAACTCTTAATTACCACCTTGGTTATTTTCCTAAGCTTTCAACTAACCTAGCACTAGTTTAATGTTCTGTTAGGGAATACTCTTGCCAAGACACCCTCAGCCATTTGAGCACCTTAAAAGACACCCCTTACTTACTTACTTACTTAATTGAACTGTCTCTTTTCTTTATAATCATGCATTTTCAAGACCCCATGCTCGACAATCCAGTGGCTTTGTCCCCTACTAATTCAAGTCTGTGCTTTCCACAACAACGCCTTTCATATTGTGATGACTACTAGGAACCCCAAACTTTTGCAAACTGTTAATACATTTTTCCTCCTCCCCCTCATCAATAGCCAGCTCTTCTCTCCCAATCCCCGGTTTAGCTCCATGTTACTCCCACTCGTGTCCACTCACCTGGAAAGCCATAAGTCTCCTGACTCCTGGCTGGACAGTCACCTCCCAGGATTGGTTAAGGTGTTTCTGACAATAGTGTGACAGACAAATCTACTGGCGTCCTCCACCAATCACATCCCAGCAACCCTTCATGCTTCTCCATTGGCCCAGTCTTGCCTTCCGCTGTGCTCTGCCGAGTAGCTTCCTGCCAGCACCCCTCTGGTGATCCGCTCACTGTTTTTTCATCTCAACTTCCTTCCACCATCTTTTCTGACAAATCCTACACCAGACACCACAGAGTCTTTTTTTCTGTTCTCTTTTCTTCTTACCCTCTTGCTTGTCCTTTGTCTTTCTTCTTCCTTATGCCTGACTTTCCCTGCCCCAAAATACAGTAGTTATTCCTCTTCATAGATCTCCTAACCTAGACTCTTCTGTCATGGAAAATCTTTTATAAAGAATCGTGAGAAAAGCACTCTGCATTCCCTTGCTCCTTTGATTTAGTATATTTTACTGCAAAATTATATGGCTGAAGAGACAAAGAACATTTCAACACGTATGGATTATTCCCCTTATTGTGTGCCAACTGGGCTAATGGTGCATGATCTGTAAAAAGAGTAGACTGTCTGCCTTACAACTGGATAATTGAGCTTATCTATTGCCCATTTTATGGCCAAACGTTCTTTCTCAATGTTTTCATATTTTTGCTCCCACTGGAATAGTTTCCTACTGTTAAATAAAATTGGTCTCCCTCTCTCTCCCATTCTTTTCTGAGTCAATATAGCCCCTATTATTTGACTTGATGTATCACTGTGCAATATAAATAGTTCTGCGAAATTTGGAGATAGTTGAATTGGTTATTTGGAACAGACTTTTTTTAACAATTTCATAGAGGGATGGCTAATTTACAATAATCCAGAATAAATCTCCTGTAGTTTCCTAACCATCCTGGTGAAACCTTTATGACTCTCTTGGGATTAGGAAAAACAATTTCATGTATACCTCTCACCTGTGGAGGTTGAAGATAATTATCAAATTTAGAAATTTGATTAATTCTCCTAAAATCTCTACAAAATCTAATAGTACTAAAGCAATTGTCAAATACCAGTTACTGTTGGAGAGTTCTATTTTACTGTAATCCAACATTTAAGTTACTTCCTCTTGTACAGCTTTTCTGCATGCTTCTGGTGGATGGTAAGGTTTCTGTTTCACAATTGTTCCTGGTTTTGTAGGAATACTATGGCAAACTAAATTAGTACATCCCGTAGAGTCTGAAAATATGGGTAAAAAGTAGGCTTAAGTGACATTTACATTAAGATGGCATAATTGCTGTTATTTTAGGAGTTTATGCTACTTATATTAAATTCCTGAAATTACACCATTACCCCACTTTGTGTAGTTACACTCCATCCATGGTACAAATTTACTTTGATCATGCTAATCTCAGTTAAATTTACAGTGAGCACATGAGAACGCAAGCAGCTGTTCACACTGCTTTCGTTTTTTTGCCTTTTTTAGAGCAAAATCAGTCCTTGCATTAAAAATTGACGTGAGGATGCTTTTCATGCTAAAATCATTCTATGTTCTTGGAACCTGTATTATATTGTTGTTTTTGCCTGCTCTAGCATGTGCGAAATTTCCACTTACTATTGTTGTAAATTCTCTCTTCAGCACCTCAATTGCATCACATATTCTAGTAACGATTTGTTCCATTTTGAGGCTCCTTCAAACTTTTCTCCCAACTTTCCTTAGTCATTGTTAATAAATCTGTAGGCATCCTAGTGAACAATCATTTGAAAGTTGAAAATCCTAAACTGTTTTGAACCTGACATCTAGTTGCAAACATGGCTAAATGGAGCAATCTATCCTATTCTCATCCCTCAAAACGTAATATTTTTATATTACTTTAATGGTGTCACTGTTCTAACTCTCCACCAATCCACCTGTTTGGGGATGGTATTCAGAAGTACTTAAATGATAACTGTCTATTTTCTTACAAACCTTAGCCATTAATTTGAGGATTTCTCTTGGAAAACCAACTCTTGAAAACATTTTTACTATTGCAGCTGCAACCTGTTTGGTCCTAATTTGTCTTAATAGTACTTCTTCAGAAAACCTGGTGGCATAGACCAGAACAAGAATATAATTCTAATCTGTACTTGAGGTTACAAGATGTCACCAAATCCAGCCAAACTCGTGAAAAGGGAATTTCCGATTTTAGGCATCTTCTGTAATGGCACATGTGCTGGCTGCAAGGATTTCTAGTTTGACATTCTGGGCACCCATATAGTATTTCTTTACTTAGATATGTGTAGTTCATCAAGAAAGCTGCTGGGGTATATTCTGTCCTGTTTTCTGGTCCTCAAAATATCCCCCTAACAAATGGCTGTGGACTAAGAAAAGGACCTGTTGTCAAAAAGGGTCAAAGACTAAGAGTTGGGAGGTTTTCTCAGTTCCCTGAATGATGAAGTGTGTGGTGAAACAGGACAGGGCCCTTGAACAGCCTCCATTGTAGGTTGCACATTTTAGCTTGGCATCTTTTTCTGATGGTGACTGTTTACATAGTTGTTCACTCATGCGATAATATACTGGGAAAACACTGTACAATACTATTTCTTATAAGCATTGGTGACATGAAGTCGGTTTAATCCATCAAAGGCTAGTCACAAAGAGTGCAATGCCCTTGTATCATGATTGTCTCCTGGAAACAGCTCCATGCTTGCAGACATATCATCGCATTAGCTCTGCACCTCTGACACAGTGCAATATAATCAGTGCTTTCATGATAAAAAATGCCTCCGTGTTACATTCAGCAGAGGAGCACTTCAACTGGGATTATCCTGGAATCCGGTAAACTGTGACCGAGATACATCCCTGCTGACTTTAACCTCCATCCTGCAAAGGACGATAGCCTGCACTACACAAGCCGACTCCCTGGCTTTCTGGTACATCTTACCCAGGTATGGGTGGTTTGGCTATTCCATTTGATCTGGCAGAGGGTACTCCCACTATGCTCTCAATAGTGGAGGTAGTGACAGATAGGAGTGTACTAACAGTAAAATTTTCATGGTTGAACTGTTTATCTTTGTCACCATTTTTATTATGCTGGTTAACATGTTTTGCTTCATCTGCGTAATAAATGCAGGTCATGCTTTTTATACAAGAATGCGACTGTTGTAATAAATATCTGAAAAGACATTTCTATATCTTTCTTGTGTCTTATCTTAGGGACACACTGTAACAACGTAAGGGTACATCTGTGTCCATTATTTCCTTGGGAGTGTAAGAAGTCAGGTTCGAGATTTCAGATACCACCTGGTACCCTGGTAAGTTTAGGGGTTCAGATGAGGCACTGTGAGCTAGCTATGAATTGAGTCAGCATTTCTTGATGGTATACATGGACAGAGTCCCAGTATCATGAAATTTATGTTGATCGAATACAGTCTTACTTAATTTGTAGGAACCATATATAATGAGGTCTTACCTGATGTTTCTCCTCGTTGTCTTGAGCTTGGCCTCTGACAAACTGCGATAGTAGGTCTTCCATCTCTGCATCCCAGAAGTTACCATTTCCTTTTCAAAGATCCTGGAAAAGTAACGCATTTTGTGAAAACTCTCCTCCCCTTTTGTCATTTCTTCTCTCGCTTTTAGTCTTAAACTTCTTATTCTCCAATGGGATTTCTGACTCATAAAGAGGGGTCTCTTTTACCAAGCAACATCTACACCATGGGATTCTTCTGACAGAATTTAAAGCCTTGCGAATCAGTTCCTAGAATTAATGCCCCAGATAACTGTATGTAACATTCCCAAATTCTTAGGGGATCCCCAACTCCAAAAAAGTTGGAAGTATAACTCTGACCGTTGGATAGCCTGCCTGATCCCATTGCACATATCTTATACTAACTCTTTTGTTACGAATAATCTGCTGGGGTTATACCATTCTTGGGTGTATTACTGACTGCCTGCAGCCCGAGTCCAATAAGGCTTCTACTTCCCACCCATCCACGTTCTTCCTAGAACTCTGAATTCAAAACATATGTGTTTGTGTCCACTCAGATTCCATAGCCTCCCCTTCAATTCTTCAGCGGAAAAACATTTGGCTATATGTCCTGGTTCCCAGCAATGAAAACATTGCAGTTTCTTAAAACCTACAAGAAGTTTAGAATTTATAGGGATGGTAGAGGACTCACCTCTAGGAAAATAATTGGTTCAAAAGATCTGGTGATAGATGGATGCTCCTATTGGCCTTGGCACTTCCACCATTTTTTGGGGTCCCAGGGTTTTTGAGCAAGAGTGGCCATCTCTATGGTCTGTGCTACAATCTAGACTGGGTGCTGTCACGGCAACCTTTGCATTGAGCTAGACAAAGCTACCAAATGCTGCCCCTTACTATCACGTTTATTCTGTATTTTGCTTAAATATTGCCACATCTTAGTGGTTTCCACATGCTTTCCATATTGTGATACTGCTAGGGACCCCAAACTCTCCCCAGCCAATAATATGTTTTTCTTCCTGCCCTAAATAATAGCCAGCCATTCTTTCCCCAACGACCAGATGCCAGCAGTCTTTTTTCTGTCTTCTATTCTTCCTTCCCCCTTTTGCTGTCCTTTCTCTCTTTTTCATCCTCCCTTTGCCTGGCACTATCATCACTTCTATTTCGCATTTTCCTAAAGGAGTTTCACTTCCTTTTCCAAGCCTCACCTTTTGTGCCCCCACATGAAATGGAAATTTGTCTTCTCCAAAATGTGGTTAGTATTCCTCTTCACAATGTTATAAAAGTTTGCACTGCTGCTACCACTACTATACCAGTCTCTTGACTGCTAGTGATGCTTGGTAAAACATTTTTACTATGTTAAAGTCAAACCAAATAGCATCATCAATGCATGTTTATATGCATGCTGTGAATGAAATAGCCCATTCCAAAAAATAGGGAAACAGAGCTTACATTTGGTTGTACATGCAAAACAAGACGTGATAGTCGTCAAATGGACTAGACCATTTAGTAACATTTAAACATATATGGTTAAATGGGTGAGTATCAAGTCGCAAACTGCAATCAGTATTTTTGTGACCTGCATAGAATTCTAGGAACTGAGCTATGTACTAATAGGATAAAAATCTGAATTGTAGTGGGTCATACTTTGACGTATCTCATAAATAATAAATAATCAATTACAAATTGCAACACCAGGCTGCATTTAAAATGACTTATTTTGAGAGTTTGCCTACTCCCCCCAAATATTTTATTAACATTCTACAAGGGACCCCTCCCTTTTTGCCAATGGGTTACCACCCCAACTTGAAGCTCTGTAATTTTTCAATTATTTACAACCACTATTTCAGCCTTAAACCATTAATGCACATAGGAATCACTATTTGGAAAGGATCACCTACGAAATGCCCCTTTCAAATTGAGATCCCTTATCCATTTCTAAACCCATTTTAAGACTTGGTAAAAAGATACTGGGCCTTATTTAGATATTGGTGAATGGGTTACTCTGGCACAATAGCGATGCATATCCCTTCCGGCAAAATCTACATCCCATTATATGTTATGGGATTTAGATTTCAGCAGTTGGGATATCCGTCACTGTTGTGATGGAGTGACCCATCCACCAATATCTAAATCAGGCCCCTAGACTCCTAAAATGTTTGTTAGTATAGGTGTCTCCAATCTTTTCTGTAATTAGAGCTAATTATGTTCAATGAATATCCTTTTGAGCTTCTAATATTATTAGAGATGCAACAGTTACCACATCAGACAAGATTACAGTAATGGCCACCACATCCAAAGGTTACCCGCAGTGTCCACTTTGACACATCACGCAAGGTTTCTAACAGTTCATAAAAATTCTCTGTTATGTGGGGTGGCGCTACATGGATAACACATTACAGCCATAGGCGCAGTTCACCTGGCACCAAGTTAATAATATTAGAAATAAATCTCCCCAACACCGGGAGATTTTTCTCATTCAATTAACAGCTTTAAATAGAGTATGAAAATTCAAGCATTTTTCTCCACACATCAACCTATGAGCCTCAAACATATGCTTTTTTGACTTTGGTATACATATACTGATTCAACTCAGCGCAACCTTCTACTTTAGTTGTCTGGGCTGCACACAGAGAAGCTATTCACCGGTAGCTGGAGAGCTACCAGCAACTCACAAGCTACTTTTTTGAGAAGCTTGGTTTATTAAATTGCTAAACGCAGTTTTTTTGGTTGTACACTCTGAATCATTTAATTTCCTAAGGAAGAACTAGTTTGTATAATCTGGACATATGTGTTCAACTGATACTATGTCAAGTTCGGCTTTAGAGCCCCAAGTTACAATTTCAAAACAACTAAATGTTCCAGAATGCAGCATACTGATACCTGATGACTGCAGGAATCAACATTGATAATGGGCCACATGGTAACTATGTATAAATGTACAAAAGTCAACATTCAGGTTGCCTTTATTCCTGAAGGTAGTCAAATATTAATCAATAAGATGCTGAAAGAGCTTAGATTGCACTTCAAATTCTGATGTTTTCATTTCAGGGATTATTGGTCAGCCTTCACACTCCTTTGACATGATGAGGCTGGCTAAACACCTCACTGCTGATCAGAATGTGGGCACCCATGACCCATGTGGTGTGGATCTTAGATGATACCACCACCGCACCCCCACGACTCCTGCGGTAGGGCTTTAGGGGAGCAGCAGCAGGACTTGTCAGGCAACAACACAACATCTGTGCTGGAGCCTCAGTTCCAAGAGCTGCACCATGGAGCCCCTCCGCTGACATATTGCTGGGTACGAAGCCCCAGGGCCCACTGACATCTGCACGGGTGTGATTGTGGTACGTGAAAGCATTGCTTCTTTGAAAACCACATTTCTGAAAATAAAAATGGTTATAAAGTCTAATTAAACCTTTTATATCAACCAAAAGTTATGATTTTTGTACACTGGCCTTAGATCCATTCTGGAACACACATCAGTAAATAGTTACTGGGCCCCAACTGTGGTGTTTGAGGTCATTTGTCATGCATGCCCTGGGGTTCTTTCTAAAAGGGCTATTTGTGCCAAGAACAACCCTTCCATTTCCACACTTGGCTCTCAGGGAAGCGAGCAGAGGCTTCTCAGGAGGGTGGGAAAGCAGAACTTAGCTAACCAATGGAAACAATAGTGTGTTGAAAAATCCATTGCTTATCTTTTCTGGTAAAGAAAGTACTTCAGTCTCACCATTTGATAACTTTCGACATACAACTCCACAAATCAACACACCCCACAACTACTTACAAACATACACCTATCGACCATGGAGCAAACTCAATTTGGATGACTTAGAAACACAACTAACAACCAACACAGATCTAGATACAATTAATTCTATGCCAAACCTTTATGAGTGGCTACAGAAAGCTTTTGATATCCTAATACCACTCAGAAAAACTAAACACGACAAAAGAAAACCAACACCTTGGAAAAGCACAGAACTTAAAAAGATAAATCAACAAATCAGAAAGTTGCAGCGGACCTGGCTCAAAACAATCAACAGTCAAGACAAACTGCAGCTACACAAACTTAACAGGATATACAAATCATCAATCAAAAAAGCTAAAAAAAGGTACTACTCAGACAGAATTCAAAATGCTCAATCTACAACCAAGGAATTTTATAAAATTCTCAATGAATTTCGAAAACCTACATGCATGGAAGGAAGTCATTCCACTACTCAAGATTTCACAAACAAATTGGCAACTCACTACACAACCAAGGCAGACAAATCGGACTCCTATTTAAAACAGAAGAAAAACATCAGCACCAACCCCTTTCCTAAAATACCCTCTAAGAATAAACCAACCCAACCTCTACAGTCCTTCAAACAAATATCCCAGGATGAATTTATGGATTTGGTTAAAGCAAGCAGACCTTCTGGTTGCCCTTCTGACCCTTGCCCACCACAAATCTTCAAGCACATTCTTCTATCTACTTCTGCTGCCACACCTGTAAGAAGAATCATCAACAACTCTTTAACTTCAGGAACTTTTCCTGTAGACCTGAAAAAGGCATGCATACGACCTTTATTAAAGAAAACAAACCTAGACCCGCAAGACCCCAACAACTACAGACCAATCACAAATGGACCTTTCCTGGGCAAATTGATAGAAAGAGCAGCATTCGCCCAGATGTCACAATTCATTGAAGACAATTCTATACTTTCAGACTTTCAAACTGGATTCCGCCCAGGAAGAAGCACTGAATCGGCACTCATAGCAATCTGGGATGATCTTAAAAACACAGTCGACCGAAATGGAGTTGCTGCACTACTTCTCTTGGACCTCTCAGCTGCCTTTGATACGGTTGACCATGACACCCTAATTCAAAAACTCCACGAAAAGCCTGCATACAAGGGATTGCTCTTGACTGGATTACTTCCTATCTTCAAAAAAGATCAAATATCATCCACTCGCTCCCCTTCTCGTCCAAACCCTACCTCACAAAAGCAGGGGTCCCCCAAGGGTCAATCATCTCACCTTTGTTTTTCAACATCTACATGATATCTTTACCAGAACTGATCAATGATTTCCATCTCACATGCTACAACTATGCAGATGACACACAAATACTACTTAAATTAGAATGCCCCAAAAACATTGAAAACTCACAAATCTTCAGCTGCCTCAGATCCATTGATCAGTGGATGACCTGGAGCCATCTCAAACTAAATACCTCCAAAACAGAAATACTCATATGTGGTGACTGGAAAAATTATGACCCTATGTCTGTCTGGCCTGACGATTTCGGACCACCTCCTCAATTATCCAAGGAAGTTAAAAACCTAGGACTCACCATGGATTCCAAGTTAACTATGAATGCCCAAGTGGCCAAATTAGCACGAACAAGCTTCATCACCTTGAAGACTTTACGACGCATCTTCCCCCACCTCGGATTTCCACATAAGGTGCAAGCTCCTATCTCGCTTGTACTATCCAAACTGGATTATGCCAATGGCCTCTACCATGGATCATCTCTATCTGTTATGAAAAAACTACAACGTATCCAGAATTCTGCAGCCAGGCTACTATTACATGTAAAGCCACAAGCCCACATCTTCCCTGCCTTGAGAGCACTACACTTGTTACCAGTTGCCAGAAGATGCACTTTCAAGCTGCTTTGTATCACCCACAAAGCTATACATAGAACAGGACCGCTTTTTATCAGAAACAAAATAACCAAATACATCCAACAAAGAAACCTCCGCTCAAGATTGGCACCCCGCCTTAGAACACCATCATACAAGAAAAAGATTATAGGTGGTACATCCTTCTCCGTTCAAGCAGCCAAACTATGGAATTCATTACCCCCAACTATAAGAGCCACAGATAACTACTCAAGAGTTGGCTCTTTCCTTCATAACCACCACATTCAAACAACCATGAACTACATATGCCTATGTTGATAAATATTTTTTTCAGATTGTGTATATTTCTAGTTATGTATAGTTTCTTTAGAAAATATGTATCGCTACTATGTCATAACAATAAAATACACACACACTCTTTAAACCTGTTTGACTAAGTATATTTTACCCATGGTTCTAATTATGTATTGTATGTGCATATGTGTGTGTATTCATGTGTGTGTGTGTATGTATATATATATATATATGTATGTGTGTATGTGTATATGTTGTTTCTGTGCTTGGCATGTTCGTGGGTCATTGCATGGCTCCTGGGTGGGTTGTTATACTTGATATCTACGAATTCCTGCTCTCATCTTATCACACTTATCTACCCATCATCATATGTCATGTCTCTATCAAACTATCCTCCATTCTCACTCTGACTCATCCCAAATCCTTTCTACTACTTTCATCTCCTAAATAACTCTGCCTAAGCTCTTCCCTCCGCTTCCACATCTAACTCACCAAACCTCACTCTACTACTGTGACCTCCCACACAACCCTACTAAATTCTCCCGCATTTATCTCACCCTGCTACTATGCTCTCCCCAACCCTTCCACATACTCTTCCCTCCTCCATCCCCCTTTACTCATCCCAAGCCTTTGGGGTGAGTAAATTAAGGATATACTCCCAATGAACACTTCTAGATTTCTTTCCTCCTCCACCCCTCCATTACTCCAGTCAATCTAACTAACAAACTCTCATATCCGCGGCTCAAATTAACTCATAATAATACTAAAACTGTACTCATTATTTCCCAATACTAATCCATCACTAATTCTTGTTGGGTTCCAGAGTAGCGTGCTACTCACCGAAAATCGCTTTGACACCTCGTCAGGGGTAGTAAGCGCTATAAAAATACAATTACAATACAATACAATACAGTAGAACCACATATTACACAATCTAATGATAATGTCATCTAAAACATGATTTGCTGTGATGTCCTGCATGCCCGCCGCCTTGCAGTGTCCTCTCTCCCTAGTATTGTAGAGATCCCATGAATAAAGTCACCAACACACTTCAGGCATAGGCATCAATTAGATACAGGTTCAGAATGGCATATGTTCTCACTGTCAGATGTGCAACTTGGTGCAAAGTCTTTTACCTATCAAGCTAAAGTCTCTCGAATACATGGTAGTCTCTTGTTCCTGGTGCAGCCAAGTCTGAGTGTTTACCTGGAGGTTATCGCTGGACTTGTAGTGCTGCGGTGAAGGAAGTTTGCACTACCACCCTCTTAAAGTGACTCTTTTCCTATGGGGTACAGGGACCACAGTGGCAATGGTGGTCACTGGATGTAATTGGTGACGCGGTTCTGCGTGGCAACACCCGTCTTCACAGCAGCAACCTTGTCGGATGGCTGCCGACCAGTACCCAGATTTGACAGTTGTGAACTGCAGACTGAGTCATCATGGGTGGTGTGTCTTTGGCTGCTGCAACCGCCAGGCTTGTTTGGCTTTCTGATTTGGTGGAATCTCTGCTTCACTCTCTCAGACATTGGCAGCAGCAGTCTTTCCAGCCCTCGTGGACTGCTGGGTGACACTGTGGTACTTGATCTTAAAAAGTCTTAATGTAGCTCACATGGGAACCACACAGAGTTACAAGGGGGATCCCTTCACAGCATTTGTTAATCTCAGCTTTGCTTTCTGGGATAGCCAGCTTTCTCTGGGTGTTCCTCATGCTGTGAACACACTGAGCTTCTCCTCCTGAACTGCTCTCCACCTGCAGTGTCAGGCGTAGTCCCCTTTATCTCTGCAGATAGACAGGTTTCTTCAAGCAGGCCCTTAGCTCTTTCTGTAGAAAGTTCAGACTTCAGGTGATCTTCTCTCTCCTCAGGTAAACTGTCTGTCAGACAGACACGAGACATGGTTGCATGCTCTTGATCAAGAAGAACTTGGGAAAGGAACAATGTGGAGTGGGTTGGATCTCACTTTTATAACCATTTTACTGAAAGGAATTATGGATCCATTGATCAAGGCTTCAGAGCATGTCTGGGTCAGAATAGCAAAATCTCACTACAACTCACAGTACAAAAAGGTCTGGCCACCATACAGATTCACATAACTCAGTAGAGTGCCACCACCACTTAAGTGAAACGACCAGGCTAAGGACAGTAGTGCAATGCTCACAATGGGGGCACAGTGTGCCCCTCCATGTCACAATCCAGTTTGTGGACCATGCATTGTCATGGACAGGCCTAGGTCTCTGTGTATTTACTAGATTAGTGTGATGAAAGGGCTAAAGTAAAAGCCAGGGTACCAACTTCACATGCAGTCAGACAGGAAGGGCAAGGGTACATGCCATGCAGGTGATATTGCCATCTGAAGAATAAATCTATTAATGTAAACTACAAAATGTTGCAATAATGTGTATACATGAGGAGCTGGGGCACATCCCTACTTTCGTACTCTCCTCCCTAGCCATGCTGCATCCTCTGCAGCCACGTTATCTGCTGTTCTTCGGCCTCCTTTGGACCATTGCTGTGTCTGCCTTGCTTCAAACATCTAGGCTCTAATGCAGGTCTGTGACTTCTGCTCAATGGCTCATTCGTACTTTGTATCTGCAGTTCCTGCAAGATGCTATAAATTAATGGTAACAATGGTCCTTCTCTATTGTGTATTGTTCCAGTAGCTCTTTTCATTGTCAGCCCTTCTGTGTTTCTTCACTGACTTTTTTTTATTCTTAAGCATTGTGTTCCAGTTTCTTTATGGCCATCTCTGTGTCCAGTAGTGGTTCGCGGGCTGCAGAAGGGGGCAGGGAGGAGGCGAAAATGTAATTGAATAAATTTTTTTTTAAAACACGTACCTGTTCCGCGCGGTCCCGTGCCGCTCTCCTCTTCCATGCTTGCTGGACGCAGGCACAGGCTCTCAGCCTACTCTGCGGCCAATCCTGACGCTGCCCAAAGCAGCGTCAGGATTGGCTGGGAGTGCCCAGCCAGGGCGCTCCCAGGCAGACTGGGAGCCTGTGCATGCTCTCTCCAGCCCAGCAACTTTGTTGCTGGGCTGGAGAGAGCCCTGTGCGCATGTGTGTTTGGCCGGCCCGAGACGGCCAGCCAAACACACATGCGCTCTGAGGGCTGAGCACTCCTCTCAGTGCACGTCACCCCCGTGGCCCCACCCCCTTTTAAACAAAACGATAATAAACATAGTTTATTATCGTTTTGTTTAAAAGGTTTTACAGCTGCCGCTGCTGGCGGGGGTGACGCTCCTATGCCCATACGGAGGAGCCGCCACTGTCTGTGACCCTATGTCTGTTTTCATGTGTCACATTTTGGCCGTAGTTTCTTTTTTTCATTCTTCCACATATGTGCTTGCTCACTGTTGCACTATATCCTGCTCACCAAATCTTTCTTTTCAATCCTCCCCCACGCCCCTGTATATCTCTGTGGTCCAGAGTTCTAACTAGCAAAGCAGGGCACTGTCGCGAGGTGGGGCGAAGAAGATCACCTAGCCGAAACCTCATCCTTTGGTGCTTTTTGACCTTGTAGAAATGTATCTTCCAATTCACCCCTTGCCTTTTAACTGCTTGACTACTGCCCATTCCCCAGGTACACTCACAAAGCCGCCACTGCGGCAAGCACAAGTCTTCAGTAAAGACCTTAAGAATGAGTGTGGAATACACAGTGATCAATCAGGTCTTCAATAAAATTCTTGCTTCGTGACTCTACTATAGTCAACAGAGTGATTACGAATGACCAAGAGAGAGACTGTACTCACATCCAGTGAGAGAGACTGTACTCCAAGGTGTGGAATTCACGCAGCATGACTAAAACAAATACAAAAATAAACTCTTTGGGCAAAACATTAATTGCTTGTTAAAAACCACATAAAGGGACATAATATAAATTTGGGAAACTATTAACTAACTTTTTAGTAGTCTTACTCACCCCCTTAGGTTTTAGAGAATTGTGTAATCTATCCCCCTGAGAGCTTAGCATTATATTACATATTGCTTTTATTCGCAGCTCTCTGGGGTTACCAGGAGAACCTCATGTACATTATAGGCTTGAGATTGCACCCATACGGGTGCTGGGGCATTACCCTTCAACAGAAAGGTGTTACTGATGGCATACGTTTATTACTGAGACACCCCTTTTTTCTCACGTACACAGGAGACCCCTCCATAAAATAGTTGTTATACATTGAATATGTCAGAATCATACACAGAGTTACACAGATGACCAACTTAATAAATTATTGGGCAAACCTACTTAACTCACCAGAAACTGTTATACTAGCTCACCTGTACAGATTGATCAAACTGTCAAACTTAAAAGATTACAGAAAAAAACGAACAGACATATCTGTATGCTCAGGTATTATTGGAACACCTGGAACGTAGCACCACCCCTTAGGGCCTTCAGGTAAGGAATATTCCAGTTATATTTACAGATGATAAGGAATACTTGACCGGTGCACCAGAGATTCCCAGTCTCTATCAATAAAAACAGCTTTCAAATGAACTGAAGAACTAAGATAAATCCAATTATTGAGAAAATGTTTTTTAAAAGATACTACAATCAGGGATGTCAAGACATTATTGGAAGAGGTGGAGAATCAGGTTGAGGAATTCAAATCCTATGTGATCAAACAGAAATCAACCAAAGTTGAAAAAGATACCAAAAACTACTACAACAAGAACACCTACCTGTACCTCGAGGACAATTTTTATACCACTACAAATGTTTGGAATATCAATAAACAGTTCCAAGTGAGAACACAAAAATGTTGGGTAACCTTTTCCGATACATCCTCAGATTCAGAAGAAGAGAGGATAAATCAATCTTTCGAACAATGGTTCCAGAAGTCCACAAGCTCTTAACCACACTCTTTCTAAAGGAGAAACAGTGTTACTAAAGAAGAGACTGACCTTTGTTGCCGCAACATCTAGGGACCCTTTAAAAATGAGTGAAATTCTAAGATTTATTATAAAGATTATATTAAAAGCATAGTTGATGATATCAAAATCAGTATAGTGGAAAGTGCAGCTGGTCTGAGGAAACAGGCCACATTTTCCCCCAGTCGGTCCAACCCGCCTCCAGAGATAGAGTTTTTTTTAAAAGATGGTGCTGAAAGATCTTGATAGGGTTTCAGAGAATAAAACTTGGATTATCATAATCCCACATGTGAGGAATTTAAGATCATAGATTCTTTATCCTACAATAATCAATTTATCAATAAATAAGCAGACAAAGGGATTTTGAACTTGTGGGATTACAAAAAAAGTAACAAGACAACTCACAAACACAGAACACTACTGGAAACTCCCATTTGATCCCAATGCACAGCTACAGAGGATGATAAAGGCGATTACCTAGACAGGCAGAGATGTGAGTTGGGTAACAATAACAGAGTTTGGTTTCTCAATAACCAAGAAGCAAGGATACCAGTATTCTACATATTATCAAAACCCCATATCATTCATGCAAATTCCCCTGGAAGACTAATTGTGTCGGGCATGGGGTCCACGTGGAAACCCATTTCTCAATATATTGATTGTTTTTTTAAATTCCATTCATTCTCTCTACTAAATCAAATGGAATGAGTTTTATTCCTTTTATTAACCAATCAAGAATACACCAATCGATATTGCACAGGATATTTTGACAAGCTTTGAAGTAGAGCCACTATTCACAATATTCCCCAAGGGGAAGCTTTGGCTGTTGTGAAGTACATACTTGACACAAGGACGGACGGACATAAAAAATTTCCTGCTGATTTTATAATGGAGCTGGCAAACATTAACACTCTAAAAAACTCTTTCTCTTTGGAGAAGATTTCTTCCATGCAAATTAAAGGACTTGTAATGGAGTGTGCTTTTGCTCTGGAACTTGCAAACATTTTTATAGCATACTTTGAAGACACATTAATTTACAAGAGATCAATCCGTTTAGAGGCAAGATCTGGTATAGTTACTTGGATAATTCCTTCCTCATATGTAGGGGATTGTAAAATGAGTTGAATGAATTTTCACTGTGGATTAACCACACGTCAGGGTTACATGTGTAATGAAAAGACATAGGGGCATATTTAAGAAAAGTGGTGCTGCACCCAGTGCAGTGCCACTTTTTTTGCACCTGTTAGAGCCCCCCCAAACGCCACCATGTGTGCGTCATATCTAAAATACGGCGCACCATGGCGGTAGTTAGGGGACTAGCGTCAGAATTTTTTACGCTAGTCCGGCGCTTTGCAGGATTAGCTCGAAAATGTTAACACTAATCCTGCAAAGTAGCAAGAGGCCCATCGTAACCAATGGAAGTCTCTTTTCAATACCTGCTCTGAGTAGGCGTTAAAAGTGCCGAAAACAATGACGCAAAGAAATCTCTTAGATTTCCTTGTACCATTTTGTTGGCCCCCTAATGGGGGAACGCACCCTTTGCACATATTATGCCTGGCGCAGTCATAATGTAGCGCAAAGGGTTACAATGTGGTGCAATGCATGGCTTCTTCGGCCTTCTAACGCCACATTAGCATAAAAAAATATTGCTAATGTGGTGTAAATGATGCTAATGTGGCAGAATGGCGCTAGCGGCTTTTAAGTATGCCCCACAGGATTAATTGTCTTGAGGCCTTCCATGGAGAAGGTAGGATTTGTACCACATTATGCAACAGACAGAAAAACTTTATCACATTTCTCCACTTATTATCCCAGACCACTGAAAGAGAACTTGCCTTATGGCCAGTTCTTAGGAATCAGATTGCCGGTGGTACAGCCCTCCCCAACAAACACATTCAAAGGGGTTACTCCAGGAAACTGGTTAAACAAGCACTCAACAACCCTAGTTTACCCAGAAGGAAACACTTAGGGGGTCATTCTGACCCTGGCGGTCTTGGACCGCCAGGGCAAGACTGACGGAAGCACTGCCAACAGGCTGGCGGTGCTTCATTCCCTATTCCGACAGCGGCGGTAAAGCCGCGGTCGCACCGCCGGGGCCGGCGGTGTCCCGCCGATTTTTCCCCCGGCGGTGATAATCCGCCAGGGCAACGCTGCAACCAGCACTGCCCTGGGGATTATGACCCCCTTACCGCCAGCCTGTTTCTGGCAGTTTACACCGCCAGGAAGAGGCTGGCGGTAAGGGGTGTCCTGGGGCCCCCTAACAGGGCCCCGGCCTGCTTTTCAATGTCTGCATGGCAGACAGTGAAAAGCGCGACGGGTGCAACTGCACCTGTCGCACGGCCGCAACACCGCCGGCTCCATTAGGAGCCGGCTCCTGTGTTGAGGCCTCATTCCTGCTGGGCCGGCAGGCGCTAACATGGTTAGCGCCCGCCGGCCCAGCGGGAATGTTGGAATGGGGGCCGCGTTATTGCGGACGCATGGCGGCCGCTTGGCGGTTCCCGCCTGGCGGGCGGCGGTAGCCGCCCGCCAAGGTTAGAATCACCCCCTTAGTCCCAGAAGATGAAGAAGGAGGGTCAAAAGCTGACATTTATTAGAACGTATAGTTCTTATCTGCAATAAGATTCAGAAATCAATCAAGTAACTTTGGGCAGCTCTGGAACAAATAGGCCTTCCAGAACCAATGTTTCCATTCAAGCTAGGGAATGGCTTAAGACAATCCGTGATTTGGGCAAACATCTCAGTTAAGAAGAGCATGCAGAACACATTGCGGAATCTCCCTGAGGTCACTGGGCATTACAAATGCAGGTCTTGCTCAGTTTGTCAACTTACAACCGACAGTAAAGAGATAACCTTTGTGTGGCATTACGCATACCCAAAAATGTTCCAGTAACAGGGACCATGAGATCACTTGTCCCTGCAAAAAACACATATTGGGATGAGCACCTAACAGATAAGAATAAGAAAGAGATTATTCAACACTGATCACAGGTCACTTGGAAGGTGACCCCAGACCCTTTGGTCCCACATTAAATGGAAGCAGGTCACAGCCCCAATTACCTTTAATATAGGGGAGGGAATAACTGGCGTAAATACCACAAAACTTCGCACGGGGGAAGTGTAATGCACATTTAGCACTATTTCTTTAGTGCACATTGCACCCTCACTTTCATAATGGGCGAGGGGGATGCATTTATCACTAAGAAAATAACGCTTAATGCTACAGAACATGAACAGCAGTAGCCAGAAGACCATCACTCACTTTTAGTTAATCAATCCTGTGCTCCTGCGGTGGGATTTTTGTCCAAAATTACTCTTAATTACGGTCTCGGCTGCTAGCAGGGAAAAGTAGTGAGGTAGCGCGGGGGACAATAATAAAGAAAAAGAAAAGAAAACTTACCTGCCACCCCCGTCTCGCTGCCTCAGTGCTCTTCAGCTCCTGATGCACAGGCTCCCAGACTCCCCTGCGCCAATCCAGACACGGCTCTCATGCTGGCATTACCCAGCCTGAGAGAAGCACCAGGATTGGGCGGAGCGGGCTGGGTTTACGCTCCAACAGGGACTAGGAGCCTGTACCTGCTGTCATCCATGCAACAGCCTGGAGATATCTAAGTGCACATGTCAGTTTGGCTGTCCTAAGGCAGCCGGCCAAACCAGCATGCGCACTTGCAGTGCCCTGGGCCCAGCACTTCTCCTGCTGCTGTCTGAGGATGGCCCCGCCCTCAAGACTCAGCGCCGGCTCCTTCAGGTAAAATAAAATGATAACAATGTAGTTTAATGAATTGCTTTATCATTTTATTTTACATGTTTTCATCTGCTGGCTCCGGCAGTGGGGCGATGCTCCTCCTCCATAACTGGGATCTGCTGCTGCTTAATTACTCAACCTGGCGTAATAAGGTAACACCAGAAATTTTACATCATAAAATAATGAGTAATTACTGAAATTGGACACGTGGAGGCTCTGCTGCAGCGATTGGAGGCGCAACACATCCAGATACTTAACACTCTTGATATGGTCCTGAATATGGCCGATGAGAGGTTTGCCTTGATTGCCTTGAATTTTGGGAATCTTTTGGTTCTGGGCAATTGCTTTCCATGTTGAAATTCAGGAATACCAAAAGATTTGTAAGATATTGTGTACGTTGGAGCATTGTATATGGATATTTTATTGCAATTAGTCTGTTCTGGGAACAGATACAGATGTATACCCTAATACATGAATTTTGGCAACTCTTGAATTTGTGGTAACATTCTTAAAAAGCTACTAGATATTGTGTCAAAGGAACTCGCCGAGTTTTATACACAGATGAACTTTGTGAGGCCAGGTTGTAACTATTATTTACTCAACTTTCTGTTGGGATTTTATGTTTTGGACTGATGCCATATTTGGCTATATTGGTTATGTAAGGATTATTCTGGATGTTTTTTCTTTCCCTAGTTTCACTGTGGTGCAGAAATTGAAATGCACCTGCCGAGGGTGATCCCCTGTACACACATATCCAATGTGATACTTCGTATGTTAAGTTTTCCAATGACAACCTTTATTTTAAGAGGGTGGGTCCTCAAAACACATAGAAGCATCCTATTTGGGACCGCCATCCACATTCTGACAGAAGCGGCTGCGTCTATCAGTTTTGTTTGATTTACTTATACTGACTGACCATTTTGCTATGCTTGATCCTCAGACCTCTATAGGGAGACTCATTGAGAATCTAATCAAACAGGTTTCTCTGTGGGCATACACAATTCCAAGTTGGCGGGTCCACATTTTGCATATAAATTGGCAAGCGACCAATATGGCGCATATCCTCCATGCTCTTAGATGGTAGCAGCGTTTGAGCCGAACTGACGTATGTTCCAAGTGGACCTGGGGTGCTGAGCCAAACATGTATAGATCTTTAGTTCCACAGAGATACGGGAACTGTCCTCAAGGCTAAGAAGATTTCAGCAACAATTTGTTTAGAAGCAATGTTCAATACTTCAGTTGCATGCAGTAAGACAATATAACTTTGTTTTGAAAAATCTCTTTTTCCTTTTTGAGATGATATGGATGCCTTGTTCATTCACTTCCGGGTTATTTCACACCCACTCTTTTCTAAGACAATGAAGGGATCAAACATCAGCTCTTTTGTTATTTTAGATACTCAAAACCAGCAGTTGACTTCAGAGAAATTTGGAGGAAATAAGTAATTAAGATGTATCCTGGGCTTTTGATATATTCCATCATGACATATTATAAGGGTCTGTCGTCACTGGTGGTTCTTTTTTCAGGTGCCACATGTATTTGTTGTGGCAGGCTGCACGTCTTTTCATTGCCATTCACAGTGGGTCATACTCATCCATTGTACTGGTTATAGATGCTTTCACTATTGTTTTTGGAGGTTACACATGGGGTCCCTTTAACACTTATGAAGCACAGCTGTCATTTTGGCTCTCTTGATGCGAACTAAATCCTTGTAATTTCCTGATGATGCCCATAGAAAGTTGTCAAAGGGGCCGAAACGCGTTGACACTGCGGATACGAAGTGTATAAGTTTTGATTAGTTCGAAACAGGATAAACTTTTGAATACTGGTCATCATTTAACCACAATTGTACGCAAGGACTCTAGATATAATGGGTTGTATGTATTGTACTAAGTCTTGTGTTTATTGTTTGTCATATTCATTATGTATAATAATTTGTCCTATGTGAATGGATATATATAAGTGTTATGAATTGTAAATTTGGGTAAAGACACTGAGCAAAATAACATGGATAAAGAAAGATACCAGTGAGGATCTGGAATTTAGTCACTGCATCGATTGGAAGTTAGATGCCGTATAAGGGGACACAATATAAATTGGGGCAACTATTAATGAACTTTTAGTGGCCTTAATCACACCCCATAGGTATTTGAGAATTGTTTAATCTTTCCCCCGGAGTGTTTATTTTGCTATTACATATTGATTTCTTTTTCACACATCCCATAGGTATTTGACCATTGTTTAATCTTTCCCCCAAGGTGTTTATTTTGATATTACATATTGCTTTCTCTTTAGCTCTCAGGGATTACCAGGTGAACCTCACGCAAGTGATAGGCATGAGTAAACTTTTCACCAAGGTGTGGGACTCATCCAAATGTAATAGACTGCCTCTTGCGACTTACACCCAATGAGTGTGCGAGGGCTCCAATACTTAATACTCACACTCAGTGAGAGACACCCTGCACAAGTTAAGAGAAGCTCATACCTCACGGGAGAGGCTGTGTTTGAATGCATAAGATTTGTTCTAGTGAGAGGCACTATGTGTCAAGGTTCTGGACTCTTGTCAATTGAATGAGTGTATACTGTAGGAGGCTGGACTGGCTTGTAGTGAGTACCAAGGGGTACTTGCACCTTGCACCAGGCCCAGTTATCCCTTATTAGTGTATAGGGTGTCTAGCAGCTTAGGCTGATAGATAATGGTAGCTTAGCAGAGCAGCTTAGGCTGAACTAGGAGACGAGTGAAGCTCCTACAGTACCACTTAGTGTCATATGCACAATATCATAAGAAAACACAATACACAGTTATACTAAAAATAAAGGTACTTTATTTTTATGACAATATGCCAAAGTATCTCAGAGTGTACCCTCAGTGAGAGGATAGGAAATATACACAAGATATATATACACAATAGCAAAAATATGCAGTATAGTCTTAGAAAACAGTGCAAACAATGTATAGTTACAATAGGATGCAATGGGGACACATAGGGATAGGGGCAACACAAACCATATACTCCAAAAGTGGAATGCGAACCACGAATGGACCCCAAACCTATGTGACCTTGTAGAGGGTCGCTGGGACTATTAGAAAATAGTGAGAGTTAGAAAAATAACCCTCCCCAAGACCCTGAAAAGTGAGTGCAAAGTGCACTAAAGTTCCCCCAAGGACAAATAAGTCGTGATAGAGGAATAATGCAGGAAAGACACAAACCAACAATGCAACAACGATGGATTTCCAATCTAGGGTACCTGTGGAACAAGGGGACCAAGTCCAAAAGTCACAAGCAAGTCGGCGATGGGCATATGCCCAGGAAATGCCAGCTGTGGGTGCAAAGAAGCTTCTACTGGACAGAAGAAGCTGAGGTTTCTGCAGGAACGAAAAGGGCTAGAGACTTCCCCTTTGGTGGACGGATCCCTCTCGCCGTGGAGAGTTGTGCAGAAGTGCAGCTGCAAATCGTGCGGTTAGCGTTTTTGGACGCTGCTGTGGCCCAGGAAGAACCAGGATGTCGCAAATTGCGCCAGGAGGTAGAGGGGACGTCGAGCAAGACAAGGAGCCCTCTCAGCAGCAGGCAGCACTCAGAGAAGTGCAGAAACAGGCACTACGAGGATGCGTGAAACGGTGCTCACCAGAAGTTACACAAAGGAGTCCCACGTCGCCGGAGACCAACTTAGAAAGTCGTGCAATGCAGGTTAGAGTGCCGTGGACCCAGGCTTGGCTGTGCACAAAGGATTTCCGCCGGAAGTGCACAGGGGCCGGAGTAGCTGCAAAAGTCGCGGTTTCCCAGCAATGCAGTCTAGCGAGGTGAGGCAAGGACTTACCTCCACCAAACTTGGATTGAAGAGTCACTGGACAGTGGGAGTCACTTGGACAGAGTTGCTGGATTCGAGGGACCTCGCTCGTCGTGCTGAGAGGAGACCCAAGGGACCGGTAATGCAGCTTTTTGGTGCCTGCGGTTGCAGGGGGAAGATTCCGTCGAACCACAGGAGATTTCTTCGGAGCTTCTAGTGCAGAGGGGAGGCAGACTACCCCCACAGCATGCACCACCAGGAAAACAGTCGAGAAGGCGGCAGGATCAGCGTTACAGAGTTGCAGTAGTCGTCTTAGCTACTATGTTGCAGTTTTGCAGGCTTCCAGCGCGGTCAGCAGTCAATTCCTTGGCAGAAGGTGAAGAGAGAGATGCAGAGGAACTCGGATGAGCTCTTGCATTCGTTATCTAAAGTTTCCCCAGAGACATAGGGGGTGATTCTTACCTTGGCGGGCGGCGGAGGCCGCCCGCAAAAGTACCCCCGCCAGAACACCGCACCGCGGTCGTCAGACCGCTGCGGTGATTCTGGGATTTCCACTGGGCTGGCGGGCGACCGCCAAAAGGCCGCCCGCCAGCCCAGTGGAAATCAACCTTCCCACGAGGACGCCGGCTCTGAATGGAGCCGGCGGAGTGGGAAGGTGCGACGGGTGCTGTTGCACCCGTCGCGTATTTCAGTGTCTGCAAAGCAGACACTGAAATACAAAGTGGGGCCCTCTTACGGGGGCCCCTGCAGTGCCCATGCCATTGGCATGGGCACTGCAGGGGCCCCCAGGGGCCCCAAGACACCCCATACCGCCATCCTGTTCCTGGCGGGAGAACCGCCAGGAACAGGATGGCGGTATGGGCTGTCAGATTCTCCATGGCGGCACAGCTTGCTGCGCCGCCATGGAGGATCCATTTGGGCAGCGGAAAACCGGCGGGAGACCGCCGGTTTTCCGCATCTGACCGCGGCCAAACCGCCGCGGTCAGAATGCCCTGCGGGGCACCGCCAGCCTGTTGGCGGTGCCCCCGCCAACCCTGGCCCCGGCGGTCCATGACCGCCGGGGTCAGAATGACCCCCAGAGACCCTAAATAGCCAGAAAAGAGGGTTTGGCTATCTAGGAGAGAGGATAGGCTAGCAACACCTGAAGGAGTCTCTGACGTCACCTGGTGGCACTGGCCACTCAGAGCAGTCCAGTGTGCCAGCAGCACCTCTGTTTCCAAGATGGCAAAGGTCTGGAGCACACTGGAGGAGCTCTGGACACCTCCCAGGGGAGGTGCAGGTCAGGGGAGTGGTCCCCTTTCCTTTGTCCAGTTTCGCGCCAGAGCAGGGCTAAGGGGTCCCCTGAACCGGTGTAGACTGGCTTATGCAGAATTGGGCACATCTGTGCCCAAGAAAGCATTTCCAGAGGCTGGGGGAGGCTACTCCTCCCCTGCCTTCACACCATTTTCCAAAGGGAGAGGGTGTAACACCCTCTCTCAGAGGAAGTCCTTTGTTCTGCCATCCTGGGACAAGCCTGGCTTGACCCCAGGAGGGCAGAAACCTGTCTGAGGGGTTGGCAGCAGCAGCAGCTGCAGTGAAACCCCAGGAAAAGCAGTTTGGCAGTACTAGGGTCTGTGCTACAGACCACTGGGATCATGGGATTGTGCCAACTATGCCAGGATGGCATAGAGGGGGCAATTCCATGATCATAGACATGTTACATGGCCATATTCGGAGTTACCATTGTGAAGCTACATATAGGTAGTGACCTATATGTAGTGCACGCGTGTAATGGTGTCCCCGCACTCACAAAGTCCGGGGAATTGGCCCTGAACAATGTGGGGGCACTTTGGCTAGTGCCAGGGTGCCCTCACACTAAGTAACTTTGCACCTAACCTTTACCAGGTAAAGGTTAGACATATAGGTGACTTATAAGTTACTTAAGTGCAGTGTAAAATGGCTGTGAAATAACGTGAACGTTATTTCACTCAGGCTGCAGTGGCAGGCCTGTGTAAGAATTGTCAGAGCTCCCTATGGGTGGCAAAAGAAATGCTGCAGCCCATAGGGATCTCCTGGAACCCCAATACTCTGGGTACCTCAGTACCATATACTAGGGAATTATAAGGGTGTTCCAGTAAGCCAATGTAAATTGGTAAAATTGGTCACTAGCCTGTTAGTGACAATTTGAAAGAAATGAGAGAGCATAACCACTGAGGTTCTGGTTAGCAGAGCCTCAGTGAGACAGTTAGGCACCACACAGGGAACACATACATATAGGCCACAAACTTATGAGCACTGGGGTCCTGGCTAGCAGGGTCCCAGTGACACATAACAAACATACTGAAAACATAGGGTTTTCACTATGAGCACTGGGCCCTGGCTGGCAGGATCCCAGTGAGACAGTGAAAACACCCTGACATACACTCACAAACAGGCCAAAAGTGGGGGTAACAAGGCTAGAAAGAGGCTACTTTTTCACATATACTGCAAGGTTCAGATGAGTAAATCTTTGCATCAAGGTGTGAGACTCAGACCAAATGAACGAACCTGTGTTCCAAGCAGTGATACTTACAAAAAAACGAGATAGACTTGATCCAAGAAGTCAGACTTACTCTCAGTGAGACTGTACTCCAAGCACAAGACTTGCATTCAGTGACTGTCACTGTTCTCCAAGAAGTGGGACTCACACTTTACTGAGGCTGCTCCAAGAGTTACTTCTCACACACAATGAGTGACACCGTTATCCAAGAAATGAAACTGACACCCAGTGAGTGAGACCATGCTGCAAAGCTTTGGCTTTTATCAAAAGACGGAGACTGTTCAGGAAGGCGTGGGTCTTGCACCAAATGAATAAGACTGGGCTGTAAGAAGTAAGACTCAAGTCGATAGAGTCTATGGCCCTGATTGGGACCCTAGCAGTGAGTGATAAAGTGGCAGTAATACCACCAACAGGCTGGTGGTAATTATCACCAAATTATGACCATGGCGGTGAGAACTCCCATAGACAGCCAATGTACCACACCAACTGCCAGGGTGGAAACAACACTCACCACGGCGGTAGCCATCAACAGACAGGCGGAGGACAAAGTACCACCCACCATATTTTGACCCATCAATCAGCCACGTTTTCTGGGGCGGTGCCAACGGCAACTAAAGCCTGGCAGAAATGCACCACAAAAGAGCAAAGACTCACTATCAGAGACACAGGGAAGAACAACGCCCCCATGGAACTGCAAGTCTTCCCGATGCTCATCCTCGTCATGCTCCACCTGGAACACCAACGCCGACGAAGACAGCAACGGGTATAGCCACCCAGCACACAAGGGAGGGAGGGAGGAAAACGAGAGTGACACACACACGCACAACACACACTTGACACACACACACATCATACACACAACCAGCTGCACACGAAAAACAATGGCACACGATACACGCCATAATAATGCAAGGACAACAAGAATGCACTAATGAGAATGTATTCATATAAACAGCTACTAAATAATCAAATTTTACTTGAAACAGATATGTACAAATGTACACAAAGAGCCACTGCCCAGTCCAATGTACTAAGGGCCCACATGGCCACAGGGCACAGTCCAAGGCCCAACTCGAATCCTGACTTAATTCGGATAGAACTCTGCAGGGGCATCAGTTTGCAAGTGGGCAGGCACCTCAAGGGGAAGGGGGGTGGGGGACACCTCAGCCGAATACTGGAACAAGCCCACTGGTTCTGGAGGGGGCTCCATGCCCATTACTCTGTGCTGGGGAGTGCAAGGCCACAGTATCTGGAGTGGGTGACTTTCCCACTTGTTCTGGAGGGGGCTCCATGCCCATTACTTTGTGCTCGTTAGTGCAAAGCCACAGTCTGTCATGTGGGGGAACATGCCCACTGCTCCTGGAGGGGGCCCCTCGTACAACAGCCCCTGGAGGATCACTACATGCCCTCTGCTGGTGGTGATGGCTGCACTATGTCGTCTGGAGGTGAGGGCTGAACTATGGTGGTAGGTGAAGGCATGAGGCGTGGGATCCCTAACTTTCCTGGAAGGGGTTGAGGGCTTCTTCCCCTTCATGGCAGGAGGTGCAGGCTCCTTCCCCTTCATGGCAGGAGGTGCAGGCTCCTTCCTCTACATGGCAGGAGGTGTGTAATCCTTAACCTTCTTGGATGGTGGAGTGAGATCCTTCACTGACTTACCACCACAGCTAGGTGGTGCCACCACTGTCCGCGTGAACTGATTGGCTGAAGTTGTCACGGTTTACACTAGGCTTACCGTCGAAGTTGATGAGAGTTGGGGAACGACCCCGGTTCCGGGAGGTTCTGCTCTGGCCGAGGTAGGGGCGACCCCTTCCGGTAGCCACTGTGCTGTTTGACAATAGCAAGCCACTACAGTCCGTGCCCTCCAGAAGGAGTCCCAGAGGAAAAACCCCAAAAGGGTAAAAAACCTCCAACAGGAACTCCCTGAAACAGAAGGAGGACACAAGGATGTTAGAACTGAAGATCCGAGAGTACAGGAATACTGGAGACGAAAGACAGGTCAAGAATAACTGGCTCCAGAAGAGGAAACCAGCTGGAGCGTGACTACCACCAAAGGAGTGTTGCAAAGCAATGAGAAAGAAGCTGAATTCCCCTTATATATCCCTAGACAGGAAGTAGAAAACAGGAAGTAGAAACACCACCATCTTAGATTGGGGAAGAGGTTATAACTAAGAATAAAGAACATGCATCTAAACAACGAGAACAAAGCATGCAGGGAAAAGAGGAAGTGAACAGCATGCTGGGAAAGGGAAAGGCATGCATAAAACACCACCATGTGCAGGCATCCGGCTTTTGCCTGTTGTGACCGGTAAGTGGTGGAAGGAGTGGATACCAAGAATCCCAATGTCTAATTTGTGTGAGCCAAGCGCGGCAAACGTTGTACTCGCGGCAAGGACCGTGACCCAATTTGGGTCCTCTGGCCCTGCCGCGTGCATCCAGGAATCCGCGGCCGGAGAAAAGGAGCGCGGCGAGTGCCGCGACCCTTGACCCGAGCCGCGGCTTCCCACGCGGCCCCAGAGTGCTGCGCTGCGGCGGCCCGTGCTCGCGGCGCGACAGTAGGTCCCCCCCCGAGGCCCAGGCTTGTGAGGGAAAAGCTGGAAAAAGCAACGGACCAAAAGAGGGGCATGAACTGAAGGGGCATCTTCCCAGGAACACTCACTCATAGGGTAGCCTTTCCAATGAATAAGATATTGGAGGCGTCCATGGAAAAACCGAGAGTCACAAATTTCCTGGACCTCGTACTCGGGCACATTAACAATCAACAGAGGGGGAGGACAGGAGAATTGTCTGTGATAAGGATCAGGAAGGTAAGGTTTGAGTTGAGAGACATGGAACACAGGGTGTATCTTCCAAGTCTGGGGCAGGCGAAGACGCACAGACACTGGATTAATCTTTTTGAGAATCGGGAATGGACCATAATAACAGGGTTTAAATTTGTTCTGAGTAAGTCGGAGAGGTAGAAATCTAGAGGAAAGCCAAACTTTATCATGGACCTGATAGTGAGGAGCCTCACAACGTCTCTTATCAGCCATCTTTTTCATGCGTGACTTAGTGGCCACAAGGTTTGAATGGATAACACGTTGGGCACCCCGTAGCTGTCGAACATAAGAGGAGATGGCAGGAAGATTGGAGGTATCTTTCAGGGGAGTTGGGAAGGCCTTAGGATGGAAACCGTAAGAGCCATAGAAAGGGCAGACTTTCGAGGCACTGTGTATGGAGTTGTTGTAGGAGAATTCTGCAAGTGATAAATAGGTAAACCAATTACTCTGCGTAGCATTGCAGAAGCTACGTAAATATTGTTCGAGGCCTTGATTTAGTCGTTCCGTCTGTCCGTTAGTTTGAGGATGGAACCCTGATGATAAGGCCACTTCAATTCCCAAGGTCTTACAGAATTGTTTCCAGAATCGGGAGATATATTGAGGACCCCTATCCGAGATAATGACCTGAGGTAAGCCATGAAGTCGAAAGATTTCTTGTGTAAAGATTTGGCTTAATTCTTTTGCCGTTGGTAACTTTCTTAAGGCTGTGAAATGAGCCATCTTAGTGAAGGAGTCCACGGTTACCATAATTACTTGATTTCCCACTGAAGAGGGTAAAGAGCACATGAAATCAGTGGAGATAGTGTGCCATGGACCTGCGGGAACTGGTAATGGGCGAAGTAATCCTACTGGTTTAGTACGGGGTGTCTTGGCTTGAGCACATACAGGACAGGATGATACATAATCTTCAATATCTGTCTTGAGAGTTGGCCACCAGAAAGAGCGAAGCAGAAGTTCTTGGGTAGCTTTCATTCCTCGATGACCTGCGATGGGGGAATCATGACACTTATGTAAGGCTTCAGTCTGTACTAGCTTAGTGGGTAAGAACAGGGCCTTATCATGGTAATAATACCCTTGAGCTATATGAAGTTGCGGACGCAACTTCTTCAGCTCTATATCTTCTAGACGGGAATATTCGGACTTGACTTGGTCTAAAAAAGTCTGTACTAAACCAATGATCTTGTTATTGTCAAATAGGTTCTGTACAGAAGAATCGCTACACTCAGGATAACTTTGAGACAAGGCATCAGCCAGGATGTTCTGAGAACCAGGGATGTATGTGATATAAAAGTCATATTGGCTGAAAAAGAAAGCCCATCGAGCCTGCCGGCTATTCTGACACTGAAAGTTTCTCAAGCATTGTAGATTTCTGTGGTCTGTTCGGGCTTCAAAGGGTTCTTTCGAGCCCATCAGAAAATGTCTCCATTCTGTGCACGCGGTCTTCAAGGCGAGTAATTCACGTTCTAGCACGGAATAGTTCCGCTCTGAATCGGATAAAATGTGTGACAGGTAGAATACAGGGTGCTCTAAATCATCATAGTCTTGTTTTTGCAGTAAGGCAGCCCCAATGGCTCTTTCTGAGGCGTCTGCGACAACAATGAATTGTTTGCTGGTGTCTGGGTGTCATAGAATAGGAGCTTGAATAAAGGCTTTCTTTAAGTCTTGAAAGGCTAACTCTGCGTCTGGTGTCCAACAAAAGCCCTTCTTTAGATGGTCTTTTTTAAGGGTTTGAGTAATGTAACTGGTTCTCTGGGCAAAGTCTGCTATAAATTGTCGATAGAAATTGGCTAATCCCAAAAAACACTGAGGGCCTCATTGCGACCCTGGCTGTCATAGACCGCCAGGGTGGAGGCCGGAGGTAGCACCGCCAACAGGCTGGCGGTGCTACATCAGGTACAGCCGCGGTCGCCCAGCCGTGTCCGGCGGTTTCCCGCCGGATTCCCCCCGGCTGGGGGAATCCTCCATGGCGGCGCTGCTTGCAGCGCCGCCATGGGGATTCCGACCCTCTTTCCGCCAGCCTGTTCCTGGCGGTTTACACCGCCAGGAAGAGGCTGGCGGGAACGGGTGTCGTGGGGCCCCTGGCGGCCACTGCACTGCCCATGCCACTGGCATGGGCACTGCAGGGGCCCCCTAACAGGGCCCCATTCAGATTTTCAGTGTCTGCTTGGCAGACACTGAAAATCGCGACGGGTGCAACTGCACCCTTCGCACCCCAGCAAATCCGCCGGCTCCATTCGGAGCCGGCTTCATCTTTCCTGGGGCTTTCCCGCTGGGCCGGCGGGCGATCTTTTGAAGATCGCCCGCCGGCCCAGCGGGAAAGTTAGAATGGTCCCCGCGGTCATTTGACCGCGGGGCGGTGTTTGGGCGGTTTCCGCCCGGGGGCGGCGCCCGCCGCCCGCCAGGGTCGGAATGACCCCCTGAGTCTCTTTGATGGAAGAGGGAGATGGCCAATCCAGTATAGCTTGCACCTTGTCTGAATCCATGGCGACCCCAGTTTGGTTAATGCAATATCCCAAGTATTTTACCTCTGTCTGATCAAACTCGCACTTCTCAGGTTTGCAAAATAAATGGTGTTGTCTGAGTCTCTCTAGAACTTGGAGAACATGTTTACAGTGTTGCTCTGGGTGAACAGAAAATATTAAAATGTCGTCGAGATAGACAACCACTGTTTGTTGTAGAAGATCGGAAAAAATAGAGTCCATGAACCTTTGAAAAATGGAAGGGGCATTGGTGAGTCCGAATGGCATTACTCGATATTCGTAGTGACCAAAAGGTGTTCTAAAGGCGGTCTTCCACTCATTTTCTTCTTTGATCCTTAAAAGATGGTATGCTCCTCTGAGATCCAGCTTGGTGAATCTCTTTGCCCCTCTGACCGCTTCCAGGATGTCCTTAATAAGGTGTAATGGGTTCCCATTCCTTAATAGTGATCTTGTTTAATCCTCTGAAATCAATGCAGGGACGCAAATCTTTCGGCTTCTTAGGCACAAAGAAGAGAGGAGCCCCTGCAGGTGAAGAGGAGGGAGCAATCAATCCGCTCTGTATGTTCTCATCAAGGTATTCCTTAAGAATATGCTTCTCAGGTTCTGTTAGAGAGTACATTCGCCCAAAAGGAACCACTGTATCTGGTTCTAAAGGAATGGCGCAATCGTATTATCTATGGGGTGGCAATTCAGGTTTTTCTGGCTTCTGGAATACATCGGCATATTCTTGATAATGACTGGGTACTCCCTGTAGGACGTTAATAGAACATCCCACCTTAGGGGGTGCTGCTAAAAGACCTTTTGGGGTCCAATAATCACCTGCTAGATAGCAGTGGTGTTGGCAGAAGTGAGAGGATAAAGAAATAGTTCTTGTTTCCCAGTTGATGTAAGGGTTGTGCCGTGTGAGCCATGGGATTCCCAGGATCATGACGTGATGTGGTGATGAAATTAAGTCAAATGAAAGATTTTCTTGGTGTTTCCCAAATTGTAGACAGAAAGTAGGGGTGGTATACTGTACGGGTCCTGAGGCCAAGAGTGATCCATCCACCGTGTGGACTTGTTCTGGTACTTCCTTAGATATTTGTGCTATCTGTCGTTCTTTTGCCCATGCTTCATCTAAGTAGATACCACTGGCCCCGCAGTCCAATAAGGCCAGAGTTCTTTCTTCCCGGCCATCAGTTAAGTGAAAGATAACTGGTAAAAGGAAAAGAGCAGTCCCTTCCTCCATGGAAGAACAAATGGAAGGTATTTCACGATATCCCGTCCTCACCCTTCTCACTGAGGACGGGAGTTGGCGTTTCCCAAAGGCTTGGCTGGACGAACGGGGCAGGTGCGAATTAGGTGACCAGCTGCACCACAATACAGACAAAGTCCCTTCCTTCGTCTGTGTTCTCGTTCACTAGCTGATAAAGGTCCTCGAGCCGTATCGATTTGCATCGGCTCTTCCTCAGTAGCCCCCTTAGGTTCAGGACGGACTTCTTCGGTACGATGAGGGAAGATGCAAGACGTCACTGAGTGTGATGGCAAACGACTCTTCTTTTTCTCCATTCTTCGCTCATTCAACCGATATTCTATCATCAGGGTCTGATCCATCAACCCTTTAAGGTTCTCTATTCTAGCAAAGTGCACCAGTTCATCCTTAATGTCCTCTCTGAGACCCCTGCGGAACAGAGTCCCCAAGGTGCGTTCCACCCAGGACGTTTCTGCTGCCAATTGTCTGAAACGGGTGATGTATTGTAATACATCTTGATTTCGTTGTTGGATATCGCAGAGAGCTTCTTCTGCTGAAGACTGGAGTCCAGGGCACTCAAACATCTGTTTAAAGGTAGTGACAAAGTTGGAATAATTAGACAGGCAGGGGTCATTTCTTGTAACTAAAGGAGTGGCCCACGCCAAGGCTGGCCCAGATAGGGCGCTAATCAAATACCCCACCTTGGTCTTGTCTTGCACAAATTGTGAGGGGCGAAAAGCGAAATAAACCGTCAAGGCATCCAGGAATTCTCTCAATTTGTTAGGATCCCCGGAGATACGAGGTGTAGTGGCAGATACTGAGGGAACATCAGTGGTCCTGGATGCAAAGGCTTGTCGATAGACGGTGTTTTCAGTACGTAGCTGTTGGAGTTCTTGAGCCTGTTGTTGTGTAGTCATGAACAGGGTCTGACTGGTGGGTTCTGTATTCACCACTGGATTATCCATGGTTCCGGACTGCAACTGGATTTTTGGGTGTTGCAATCTGTCACGGTTTACACTGGGCTTACCGTCGAAGTTGATGAGAGTTGGGGAACTACCCCGGTTCCAGCAGGTTCTGCTCTGGCCGAGGTAGGGGCGACCCCTTCCGGTAGCCACGGTGCTGTTTGACAATAGCAAGCCACTACAGTCCGTGCCCTCCAGAAGGAGTCCCAGAGGAAAAACCCCAAAAGGGTAAAAAACCTCCAACAGGAACTCCCTGAAACAGAAGGAGGACACAAGGACATTAGAACTGATGATCCGAGAGTACAGGAATACTGGAGATGAAAGACAGGTCAAGAATAACTGGCTCCACAAGAGGAAACCAGCCGGAGCGTGACTACCACCAAAGGAGTGTTGCAACGCAATGAGAAAGAAGCTGAATTCCCCTCATACATCCCTAGACAGGAAGTAGAAAACAGGAAGTAGAAACACCACCATCTTAGATTGGGGAAGAGGTTATAACTAAGAATAAAGAACATGAATCTAAACAACGAGAACAAAGCATGCAGGGAAAAGAGGAAGTGAACAGCATGCTGGGAAAGGGAAAGGCATGCATAAAACACCACCATGTGCAGGCATCCGGCTTTTGCCTGTTGTGACCGGTAAGTGGTGAAAGGAGTGGATACCAAGAATCCCAATGTCTAATTTGTGTGCGCCAAGCGCGGCAAACGTTGTACTCGCGGCAAGGACCGTGACCCAATTTGGGTCCTCTGGCCCTGCCGCGTGCGTCCAGGAATCCGCGGACGGAGAAAAGGAGCGGGGTGAGTGCCGCGACACTTGACCCGAGCCGCGGCTTCCCCCGCGGCCCAACTGCGGCCCGCCGCGGCCCCAGAATGCTGCGCCGCAGCGGCCCGTGCTCACGGCGCGACAGAAGTGCTGGGCTGGGTCATTGGGACCCTGCTCTTACGGGTAAGGCGGTAGGGAGAGGGAGGGAAGAGGTCAAGTTGGGCAAGGAAAAGCTTTGTACGGACGATGGGGCAGGAGGAGGGATGGCAGTGGAGGTCGAGGGAGTGGTTGTCGGAGGTGTGTGTCTGCTGGATTTGGGTGCAGGTGCATGGGTAGTGTGCTGATGTGAGGTGAATGGCTGTTAGGTGTGTGAGTGCTTGCGTTTGTGTCCTTTAGCAGGGGGGACAGACAGGGTGGGAGAGGATAAAGGGGACTTGTGCATGGATGTTGTGGAGGTGTCTGCTAGTGAGGTGTGTCTGCTGCTTGGTGTGGTGATGCTGGTGGTGTATGTTGATGCAGTGCATGCAGGAGTGAGTGTGGGCGAGTCTGTGAGGGCGGTGGAGAAGGAGGAGGGGGAGACAGTGGAGGCAGTTGATGTGGTTGTGTCTGCAAATGTCTGGTGTTTGGGTGAGTGCTTGTGGGATGAAGTGTGGTGCCTGTGTTTGACTGTGCCACTCTTGGGTGTTGTCTTGTGTACATGCTCATCCGTATGTGTGCATGGTATGGGTTGGGGTTGAGGACACTGGGAAGTGGTAGTTGGAGGGGGGGCAGTAGAAACAGGTAAAATGGCTGTCATCAGAGAGGAGGCCAGAGCCTGAATCTATCTCTGTTGGGCCGGCAATCCACTGTGGATGCCCTCCAGGAATGCATTGCATTGCTGCATCTGGGATGCCAGCCCCTGGAAGGCATTCACAATGGTTGACTGCCCTACAGAGATGGATCTCAGGAGGTCAATAGCCTCCTCACTCAGGGCAGCAGGGCTCACTGGGGCAGGGCTTGAGGTGCCTAGGGTGAAGGAGATGACCACCCTCCTGGGTGAGCCGGCACGGGCAACTCGCTGAGGGGCTACTGGGAGGGTAGTGCTGGTATGGGGCTGGCGGCTGTACCTGCGGCTGGGGTGGTCACAGAGGTGTCTGCCACCACCAGGGAGCTTCCACCAGAGGAGGTATCTGAGTCTGTGTTGTCACCTCCTGTCTCCACCATGGTGCTCTCCTCACCCTCCGTCCCACTGGTTCCCTCGACGTCGGTGGACTCTGCCTCCTGGGTCCTGTGAGATGCAGCTCCCTATGTCACCAGTGCCCCTGCTCCTCCGCCAGATGATGTTAATGCACACATGGACAGGATTACAGAAGACAAAATGGAGGAGAGAGATAAAGGAAACACTGGATCAATTACTGCACCAACACCAGAGTTGGCATACACAGCACCGTCACACACAGGGATCAGGCTTCAGCGCTATGCATTGCACTGCCAGTAATTTGGCTAGATGCCATGGCAAAATGAGGGCCACACACCACCAACTGCACCCCTCCTGGGACCCAAAAAGCCCTGACTGACATAGAATGTTAACAAGCTAGGTTACCTGCATGTGCCATACACCCATTACCCTTCAGTTGACTCACGCTGCGATGTCTGGCCTGGCCTTAGGGGCACCCACTAACTCACATCCACCACCCGGATCCCATGCCACCTGCCAATTATTTTAATAATGCCCACTGTACTCACCCCCTGTGGCTGCTGTGATTCCCTCAAGCGCCCATCCAGCTCTGGGTAGGCCACTGCCAGTATGATGGCCATCAGAGGGGTCAGGTTCCGACGGGCACCCCTTCCTCATTGGGAGGCCATCCCCAACTGGGCCTCTGTGGTCTTCCATGCCCAGCGTCTCAGGTCCTCCCACCGTTTCTGACAGTGGGTGCTCCATCTGCCACAGACCCCCGGGGTCCGCATGTTCTCGGCGGTGTCACACCATAATCCCTTCTTTTGATGGGCGCTGACCTGCAGAGGTAACACAGACGTGATAACACCATTAACCATACAATCCAGCCTGTTACACATATGGCCCACCAATCCCGTTTCCATCACCATTGACACACACAGCAGCCGGTGCACCCCATGTACACCACCACAAGACATCTCCCTGATGACACGATGCTTGCACACATCTCCATGCGTCCTTTCCACATGCATCATGCCCAAAGTGTACTCACCTGATGGTCTGGAGGTCCATACAACAGTGCATACTGGGGTAGGACCTCATCCTCCAATTGCTCCAACTCCTCCGAAGTGAAGGCAGGGGCCCTTCCCCATCACACAGACCATGGTAGGTTCCAGACACAGTTCACAGCAGCACACGCAGTGTAGGTGTTCTCCTGTTGAAGGTCAGGAAACAAGTGAGGAATCAGATTGAAAATGGCGGTGACGCCCTCTGCGGTGTACACCGTCACCTCCGGCGCTGATCCCCACTGGCCACTGTACTCCACAGAGCCCCATATTATCCAATGAGGAATTGCACGTTGGTGCAAGACCGCCTTCCGCCACGATGCCCAACGTCAGCGGAGTTACCTCACTTCCACCTGTCCCAAGATACAGGACAAGCGGTCGCCATTTCATGGTTGCAGACAACAGTCATACCAACCTTAACTTCGTCACAGCCTAGTTTAGCACATACCTCACCATTCCCACTGTCACATCACATAAATGCACTATGTTCACTGAAGTTGTGGTTCCATTGTTTAAATTGTGACAGCCTACTCACTCTTGTGTCCCTTAGATACCTACCGCTGCGGATGAATAGGAGGAGGAGACATACCCCCGTGTACAGACCCCTGGTGGATCTGGCCACACTGGAGAACAGGCACATTATACTCACCTATACAATGGACAGGGCCACAATAACTGAACTGTGTGCCCAATTGGAGCCAGACCTGATATCTGCTATCCGTCATCCCACTGGGATCCCCCCTCTTGTGCAAGTGCTATCATTGCTCTATTTTCTGGCAACAGGTTCTTTCCAAGTGACAGTGGGCTTGGCAGCAGGAATGTCACAGCCAATGTTCTCAATTGTGCTGGCAAGAGTTTCGTCTGCCCTGGTAAAACACTTATGCAACTACATTTCTTTCCCCCAGGTGGAAGATTTGGCCACAGTGAAGGCCAGATTCTAAGCAATGGGACATATCCCCAATAATATTGGGGTGACTGACGGAACACATATCGCATTTGTTACCTCCCCCCGCCAGAATGAACAGGTGTTCAGGAATTGTAAGAGTTTCCACTCACTGAATGTGCAAATGGTCTGCCTGGCAGACTAGTACATCTTCCACGTCAATGCTAAGTATCCTTGGTAGGTGCATGACGCCTTTGTCCTGAGGAATAGCAGCATCCTAAATGTGATGGCCCAACTACAGAGGCACAGGGTGTGGCTAATGGGTGAGCCATGGTCCCCACCCACTGTATGTTACTGTATGCCTTCAGGTGTAATCCCCATAGCATTGTGTGAGGCTAAATGTTGTCCCTCAAAACTTGCAGGTGACTCTGGCTACCCAAACCTATTGTGGTTGCTGACCCCTGTGAGGAATGCCAGGACAGGAGCATAGGAACGTTATAATGAGGCACATGTGCGAACCAGAAGGATCATCGAGAGGACCTTCGGCCTCCTGAAGGCAAGGTTCAGGTGCCTCCATCTGACAGGTGGATCCCTGTGCTACTCACCCGGAAAGGTCTGCCAGATAGTAGTGGCATGCTGCATGTTGCACAACCTGGCCCTCAGATGGCATGTACCCTTTCTGCAGGAGGAGGAGACTGGAGTTGCCCCTCTGGCAGCAGTAGACCCTGAGGACAGTGAGGATGAAGAGGCTGAGGATGAGCATGAGGACAACAGAACATCAGTTATCAGATAATACTTCTAATGATACACAAGGGACCATTCTTCTGATTATTGGTGTATTCTGTGTGGCTGTAGCATGATGGCATTAACTTCCTTTGCATCTCAATTTACTGTCGCCCATGGCTTGTCATTTTACAGATGTTGGTGATGTAACAACTGTGTACTGATGCGATGACTACAGACAGCTACAGGTCCTTATTTCTATGCTCTCAGTGTTCAGATCATTTGCACTAGATGTGACTGTTTCCATAAATGCACATTTTCAAAACATAAAATACTATCAGTCGAGTTGTGTTCAAGGGTGTTTATTGTAGTGCTATGAAATTGAGGGAAAAGTGCAATGGAATGGAGTGATGATGGAGGAAGGTCCAGGGTATTGTTCCAGTCTGTTTGTAGCACAGGTCCAGTGTCCAATGTGCCCTAGGAAGGGGAGCAAAGGCACTTCAAAGTGGACAGAGTGACAGGGTGGAACACAAGGGGGACAATCAGGAGAGTCGCATTTCCTGACGCTGGTTTTGGCAAGTGTCTCTGGCTTCTGTCTGGATCACAGGGAATGTTTGGGGGGTGGTTCAACTTCTGAAGGGGGAGGGATGCTGGTGGCCTGTGGGTCCTGTGGAGGGTCTCCTGCCATCTAGCTACAGCGGAGGTGGAGGGCTCGTCAACGGACTGGTTAGTGGTAGGGGCCCGCTGCTGTGCTGTTGCCACCCTCACGATGTTGGCCATGTCTGCTAGCCCCCCTGCTATGCAGATTAGGGTGGTGTTAATGGTCTGCAAGTCCTCCCTGATCCCTTGATACTGTCCCTCCTGCAGCGGGCTGTTCTCCTGCACGTTGTCAAGCATCTGGCCCTTCGTGTCCTGGGAATGTTGGTAGGCTCCCAGGATCTCAGAGTGTGCCTCCTGCAGAGTCGGTTCCCTGGTCCTGTCCTCCCCCTGGTGCACAGCAGTGCTTCCAGTGTCCTTTTGCCCTGTGCCTCTGTCCCCTGAACAGTGTGCCCACTGCCACTGACCCCAGTCCCTGATTGTCTTGGGTATGAGGTGTGGCCTGGGGTCCCTGTACAGGTGGGCTCACTGCTGATTGACGTGTCCTGGGGACAGTGCTGTGGTGTTGGATATTGATGGGGGAGGCTCTGTGGTGGTCTGTGAGTGGGCTTGGGTGACCGACTGTCCAGTGGTCCCTGATGGACCAGGTTGTTGGTCCATATCCTAAAGTCCAGAGTTACTGTCACCACTGTGGGCATCTTCTGTTGGGGGACTAGTTTGTTGTGGCACCTCCTCTCTGCTGACATTGGCTGGGGCACCTGTGGGGATGTAAGTGATGCATTATGCTTCATGTCTGTGACATATTGTACATCCCTGGCTTCCCCGCTACCGTTGGTGCTGCCCTGTCACCTTTTGCTTGTGTATGGTGATGTATTGTGTGGTTGTTAGTTTCCCTATGCTGTGCATGCTTTGGTGATGGGTGTCCATGCAGGCCTGGAAGGGGCATCCATGCATTGGTATGGCATATAGGGCTTGGCATTGGGGTTAGTCATATGTGTAGGTGATTGTGTAGGATGGAGTGGAGTGATGGGAGTTAGGGTGAGGTTGTGAGATGGCATGCAGGTATGGGGGAGAATAGTGGTAAATGTTGACTTACCAGTGTCCAGTCCTCTGACTACTCCAGCGAGTCCCTCAGGATGCAGTATTGCCAACTCTTGCTCCTCCCATTCTGTGAGCTGTGGGGGAAAAGAAGGGGGCCCACTGCCAGTCCTCTGTATGGCGAGCTGGTGTCTTGCTGCTATGGAACGTACCTTCCCCTGTAGGTAGTTCCAACTCTTCCTGATGTCATCCCTTGTTCTTGGATGCTGTCCCATGCCGTTCACCCTGTCCACGATTCTCCTCCATAGCTCCATCTTCCTTGCAATGGATATTTGCTGCACCTGTGCTCCAAACAGCTGTGGCTCTACCCTGACAATTTCCTCCACCATGCTCCTTAAATCCTCATCAGTGAAATGGGGGTGCCTTTGTGGGGACATGGGTGTTGTGTGGTGTGTGTTGGTGAGAGTGTGTGGAGTAATGTGGTGGGGTGTGTGATGTGGTGTGCATGAGGGATGTATGGGTGTATGTGGTGTGTGTGTCTAGTTGTCTCTGTGCTGTTCGTGTCAATCTCCTGGCAGTAATTGTTGTTCGTTAAGGGTTGTGGGTACTGTGGGTGTGTGTTTTATAGTACTGTGGGTGGGTGGGTGTGGTGTGTGTATGAGTGTCCGTTGTGTGTTTTCTGTATTGGCCAATGTAGTGTTATTTTGTATGTGGGTGTCCATTCTGAGCGCAGCAGTGTGACCGCCAATGGTTTACTGCTGTTAAATGTCCGCCGTGGTGATTCGTGGGTCATAATGCCGTGGGCGTTGTTCTGTTGGCATAATGGTATTGGTGTTGGGACCGCCACTTTATCACTGACCTTTGGGCTGGTGGATTTGTGTATGTGGCAGTACTCTGTCGGATTGGTGTGTGTATGTTATAATATGGAGGATGGATATTCACCACTGTAGCGGTATGTTGGTGGCCGTCATCGGGAGGTAAGAGGCATTTACCGCCAATGTCATAATGAGGGCCTATGTTTCAAAGCAATAGTCTCACACACAGTGAGTGACACAGTAGTCTAAGAAGTGAACCAACTTGCAGTGAGTGAGACTGTGCTGCAAACTCGGGTATTTATCCAAAGACAGACTGTGCCCAAAGGCATGGGTCTTGCAACAAATGAGTGAGACAGGGCTACAAGAAGTGAGTCTCACACCCAATTTTATGTCAGGAGCGGAGGATCCGATTATGCTTTCTCTTTCTTTTACTGTAATTTGTCTGTGATCTTCTTCGCTGCAAGATGCTTGACTCTCCATCCATGTGCAGGATCCTGCTGTGGTGGTGGATCTCTGGAACCATGAGATTGGGACTTTTTAAGGATCCTTTCTGGGATCAGTTTTGAATTTTGTTGAGTTTACTCAAGTTTACCCAAGAGGTTTTGGTACTTACGAGACTTTACAAAGAAAGAAGAGACTATTTTCAGGCAGACTATATTTATACGAGGATACTGTATGGTGATTGGGCCATGTGATGTGGATTAAGGTGTTCATGGTTATTGTAGTTTTATTTTTATAACTTTTGATTGGCTGCTGAAAATTACAGTAAGAGAAAGAGCAAGCATAATCCTCGCCTCCTCGTGCTTAATAGAATTGAAAATTCTTGACCTGTAAGCTAGAACATTTTTTATTAGCGAGGATGCGCTTGGTGTTGTCTGTTGTCTTTCTGTCCCCCTTGTTCACATTTTCCAGCTCCGGCATGCAGTTCTGGTCTGTACTCACCTGCCGCCTGGCTTCAATCAGTGAGATTCCCGCTGTTAGGCCTCTGCATCTTCCGTCTCTGACTTCTGCTTCCGGGCGAGGACTTGGGAGCATGTGACATGGGCATAGTAAAAAGAGAACCTTATTATAAATTTGTTATGGGTGTGTTTGCTCGCGCGTGCATGTGCAAGTTTACCCATACCAAGTCGCGGCTCGCACTAATGGAAAGGGGTGGTGCGGGATAGTGCGCACGCGTGTGGGGGGGATAATTAAATTAAATTAAAAAATGTAAACTTTTTTTTAAAAAACACTTACCTCTGCTCCCGCGCCGAGCTGCACCTCTGCTCCTCCGGCTTGCGGGCAAGGCAAGGCAGGCACAGGCTCATTAGGCAGCGTTCGGATTGGCTGGGAGCGCCCTGGCTGGGCGCTGCCAGGCAGACTGGGAGCCTGTACAGGTACTCTCCAGCCCAGCAACCGTGTTGCCGGGCTGGAGAGAGCCCTGTGTGCATGTGTGGTTGGCCGGCCCAAGACGGCCGGCGAAACACACATGGGCTATGAGGGGAGTGCACAGCACTCCCCCTCACACTCGTCAACACCGGTGACCCCACCCCTTTCCCCTAAAAAACGATCATCAACATAGTTTATGATCGTTTTTTGGGGAAAGGTTTGCAGCTGCTGCTGTTGGCGGGGGCGACGCTGCTCCGCCCCTGAGGAGGAGCTGCCCCTGCCCATACCTCTGCAGGCTTACATATGTACGTGTGGGTATGTTCACAAACAGGTGCTATGTATTTACATATTCATGTGTGTGTGTACACCTATGCATGTATGTAACTATGCATATATAGCTATGTTTAATATGTATTTGCAGGCATATATATTCATATATATACATAGACATGTATGAATATGTATGTGTATAATTGTGTGGGGGTTATAAACCCCCCACGTTTTGGAACACAACCATGACTCGGTGCACTTTCCACATACCATTTGCTAGAAGGGTTCAGCATTCTATTGTACCTATGAACGAGGTGATGACCGGAAGAGTATGGACATTGGTACTAAAATAAGTGACGCAAGCCAAAGCCGTTAATCCCGACAATGTGAGGTGTAATCGAAAACTTTTTAAAGTGCCTTACTCGTGAAGATGAGGACTGGGTTTTCCAAAGACGATTAAAAGTCAAAGGATGTGCCCCGATCAGCATTTGAATTGTGTTCTATGACGTAGGCAAAGCGTGGAGGAAGGGGAGGGGCAAATAACATCAATTGCACAAGACTTCCTTAAAATGGGTAATCGCTGAGATGCCTGTGCTGTTCCTCCGATCGCCAGCAGAGGGCAGGCGCAACACAGGTTTTTGCCGCTCTGCAATCTGAAGCATCCTTGGTGCTAGCTCATTGCATCTGCGAGGGAACCTCTGATCCCGCACAAACCCGCACGTGGCTGCCACAGAGAGGAGACACATTGAGGGCACCCACTAGAGCAACATTTGTTCTGCTTTGAGGAAATAGTTTGTATGAGTGTCATGAGGCTTTGCCGAAAAATTGAACACAACCGCGCTGTGCAGAGATCTGCAAAATGAGAATGTGTGTGCGCGAGCGTATGATGTGCATAAAACGCATTTATAAAATATGTCAATTATGTACTTTGGGGACATGTGAGTGTGTAAGGAACAAATGTTTTTGTTTAGTCAATAATTACTCTTAGTAAACGACGCGTTGGTTTTTTTATTACACAGAGAAGGTGAAAAGGACACACGCGCACATCCGTCGGTCTGCCTGCTTGCCTGTCTGACTGTAATATGCTATTTATTGGCATTATTGACCATGAAGAAGGGCCGTCACTCGTTAGAGGTAGAGCCCTTGGTAAGTCACATACCCCTCCCTCGATAATGGTAGTAAAACGCACATTTGTCTCTGCACCCCTGCATAAATTCCAAGGTTGATAAGGCTGTTCTTTCTAATAAAACATTATAAACAAGGGCATCTGACCGGCCCCACAGGCCAAGCCCACATCTCTGCAGCGAGATACAGATGTTTATTCGGAATAACATATTTGATTAAATTATGTACGTTTTCACAGCTGAGTGTGTGCCTGAATATCATTCTGGTCCATTGTTAGCTTCACCCCGCAGACGACATCCTCAGAAGTCTCATATTATTACAGATATAGGGGCACATTTATACTCTGCTTGCGCCAAATGTGCGTCAAACATTTTGATGCATATTCGGCGCAAACCCTGCCCCATATTTATACTATGACGCCCGACCCCGCAGATGTCAACAATCCACCATGTGCATCATTTTTTGGAAGGGGGCACCTGCTTTGCGTTAATTATATGCAAGGTAGGCGTTCCCTTCCAAAAAATGACTTTAAGGCCTGTGCGCCTTATTTATACTCTGACGCCATTTTGACGCACAGGAGGGGGCGGGCCTTAAAAAACGGAGCCCAGCCTGATGGGCGCTGTTTTTTAACGCCTGGGTCAGGGCAGGCGTTAAGGGACCTGTGGGATCGGAAGGAGCCCAGAGGTGCCCTCCCATGCCCCCAGGGACACCCCCTGCCACCCTTGCCCACCCCAGGAGGACACCCAAGGATGGAGGGACCCATCCCAGGGAAGGAAAGGTATGTTCTGGTAAGTATATTTTTTTATTTTTTTTAAGTGGCATAGGGGGGCCTGATTTGGGCCCCCCTACATGCTACTAGGCCCAATGACCATGCCCAGGGGACATAAGTCCCCTGGGCATGGCCATTGGGCAAGAGGGCATGACTCCTGTCTTTGCTATGACAGGAGTCATGTCAATGGGGATTGTGCGTCAAAAAAAATGGCACAAGTCAGGTGTGAGGCCTGATTTTTGCTTCAGACCTGACTTGCACCATTTTTTGACGCACAACCCCCATTTTCCCTGACGTCGGCGCTGCCTGGTGCGAGTCATATTTTTTTACGCATACCAGTCCGCAGCGCCGGCTAACGTCATTCCATAAATAAGGCGCCCGCATGGCGCGTTGAAATGGCGTTAGCCGGCGGTAAAATTTTTGACGCACAACTGCGTTGCCGCAGTTGTGCGTCAAAAAGTATAAATATGGCCCAAAATGTCTTTTTAACCAAGTACAACTTGTTTGGAGAAAACCACACATATTACTGACCACCACCTCCATGGGGCTTCAAACAATTGCAACAAGGGAACCCCCGGCACCCCTGCAGTTGAGGGCACCATCGCCTCCCCAGGGCTTTAAATGAACATAAAGCGAGAGGGGCACCCGCTGCAGCCTGGGTCTACCACCTCCCTTGGGCATTTCTCAAATTGTGCGTGGGGTACCCACCCATAGCCCTGGGGCCTGCCACCTCCCCAAGACATCTTAATTTGTATGCAGGCGACGGCGTTGCCCCCCGCAGCCCCGGGACCCAGCACCTCCCCGGGGCATCTTAAATTGTATGCAGGGCTATTTTAGTTGGAGGGGGGCCACGTGACCCTCTCCAGGAGACACTGATGGCCATGGGGACTGCCAGCCCCCAGAGCCAGCTCCTGCTATGTTCTGGGGTGCCCACCTTCGGGACATAGCAGTTTGCTGTGGCTTGGCGGCAGCTTTGACAGCTGCAGCCAAGCCACAGCAAACACTCTTCTTGCAGTGAGGGAGAGCTGTCAAACAGCTCTCTCTCACTGTGAGCATAGGTTTCGTCTGTCTCCCTGCCTGCAGAGAGGCAGGCAGGGAGACAGAGGAAACATTGCTCTCTGTGACAGCAATGCTGGCTCCCCCACACATATACATATACATATATATATATACAGTATATATATATAAATACATATATACATACATGTATATAGACAGATAAATATATATATATGCATACATATATTACCTACTGGCAGTAGCCAGAAGATAGTTATCGTTAGGACCTAGTTTTCAGAGAAAAAGTGTTTATTGACTTGCCTTTATCTTTAGCGTCGTTTGATGAATCTTCATGAAATTTGCCAAAAAGTTGGGTCTTGTTGTGCAAGGAAAGCTTCAGGGTGATCTGTCAAGCAGGGGCCGATAAAAAGGGGGGAGGGTGTCAAAAAACCACTCAGTTCACTCGGTACCTCGAAGACAACAACATCCTCGACCCCTCCCAGTCCGGCTTCAGACGCAACCACAGCACCGAAACCGCCCTCCTCGCCGCCACAGACGACATCAGAAGCAACCTCGACAATGGAGAAACATCAGCCCTCATCCTCCTAGACCTATCAGCCGTCTTTGACACCGTCTGTCACCACACCCTAAAGTCCCACCTCCACACAGCAGGAATCCAGGACCAGGCCCTCGAATGGACCGCCTCCTTCCTCGCCGGCAGAACCCAAAGAGTCCGCCTCCCCGTACCAATCCAAAGCCTTCAACATCATCTGCGGCGTACCCCAGGGCTCATCCCTCAGCCCGACGCTGTTCAACATCTACATGGCCCCCCTCGCACAAGTGGCCCACCAGCACAACCTCAACATCATCTCCTACGCCGACGACACCCAACTCATCCTCTCCCTCACCAAGGACCTGCACAACGCCAAAACCAACCTCCACGAGGGACTAAAAGCCATCGCCGACTGAATGAGAGACAGCCGGCTAAAACTGAACTCGGACAAAACAGAGGTCCTCATCCCTGGGCGCACCCCCTCCGTCTGGGATAACTCATGGTGGCCGTCCACGCTGGGTCCCCCACCGACACCCACCGACAGCGCACAAAACCTCGGTTTCACCCTCAACTCCTCACTCTCCATGTCAAAGCAAGTCAGCGCCATCTCCTCCTCCTGCTACAACACCCTCTGCATGCTTCGCAGAGTTTACAAATGGATCCCAACAGAAACAAGAAAAACAGTAACCCAGGCCCTCGTCAGCAGCAGACTCGACTACGGCAACGCCCTCTACACCGCTATCTCATCCAAACTCCTCCAACGCCTCCAAGGCATCCAAAACGCCTCCGCCCGACTCATCCTCAACATCCCTCGCCACTGCCACATCACCCCCACCTAAGAGACCTTCGCTGGCTCCCCGTCAACAAGAGGATCACCTTCAAGCTCCTCACCCACGCACACAAGGCACTCCACAACACCGGACCATCATACCTGAACAACAGACTCAGCTTCTACACCCCCACCCGGCATCTCCGCTCCGCTAACCTCGCCCTCGCCTCCATCCCCCACATCTGACGCAAATCTTCCGGCGGCAGATCATTCTTGTACCTCGCCGCCAAGACCTGGAACACCCTCCCATCGGATCTACGACAGACCCAGGACCTTCTTTCCTTCAGAAAACTCCTCAAAACTTGGCTCGTCGAGCAGTAGCAGCACCCCCCACCCCGCCAGCGCCTTGAAACCCTCACGGGTATGTAGCGCGCTTTACAAATTGATTGATTGATTGTTTCCCATGTTAGTTCCTTTAGAGTCTTTAGACAAACCTGTAGCCCGAACCGCCGGACGCAATTACATCAAATGTGGCAGAAAGGTAGCTTTTGAACCAGAGATCATGCTTTCTGTTATTTGGTGTAAATATGTTCAGTAGTTCTCAAGCTATTAAAAAAAATCAAAATGTGCATATCTAGAAGCGCAAAACTGTTGCGAATAGTCCTGATCTCGTGCAGAGAATATATTGGTGGCCAACATGGCAACTAAGAAGAGTTGGCAAAATGCTCCCGCTAGATTGAAGCACAGAAATGCAGGCAGGGAAAGTGATGAAAGTATTGCTCCTTCACGGATGGATCTGCATTTTCAACAGCTATCCGGCATGCGGGAGCAATGCCAGCTCCCGCAGGGGGGCCGGAAGCCAGCTGGGACTGCAGGGTCCTTGAGGCTCCAACTGCGGTCCCCAAAAAATAAAAAATAAAAATGAATCCTGTCCTGTGTATTCATGGTAGATAAATATGCAGGACAGGACTCATTCTAGCACAAATACCATCTTCCACAAATTAAAGCTCAATGTGAAGCACATATAGATTTAAAAAAGCCCAAATTAAGCTCCACTTCTATAAAGCTTCAACTTCAGCACCTGCTTTGTTTATATGTGTAAGTGATTCCCGTTTAGGTTTAATTATTGTGAAATGAGCATCATGCCAGAATGAATCCAGCTCTGTGTATTTTTCAAAGAAGAGCCCACCATTTTGTGGAAAATGTCTACCTATATGGCTAATGACTAAGTGCTACGTCGTTGGTTAAATGTATAGTCCAACACCTGCACTACAGCTGAGTAAAGAATGCCAAGGTAATGTCTCTAGTTACCTTGTGTGTCTTTAACTTTGTCAATTTGATTGTTTCTCGAGCATCTTTATCATATAATTTTCAAGGTGGAACTGCAGATCTGCAGTTCCACCTTGAAAATGTTTTTTTTTCAAATTTTGGGGGACCTCAAGAGGAGCCTCAAGGCCCCCACAGTCCCAGCCGGTTCCTGTCTCCTGTGGGAGCCAGCATTGCTCCCACAAGCAGGGAGCTGTTTTAAATAGCAGCTCCCTGCTTGCAGAAGCAATGTTTTCATCTCTTTCCCTGCAAGCATATTTGCATGCAGGGAAAGAGATGAAAAGTCCACTTTTAGCAAGTGGGAGCTGTTTGAGAGCTCCCGCTTGCCGAAGGCCAAGTTTTTTTTGCTTTTGCTCGGTGGCGGTCCCCAGGGCCATCTATGGCTCCTCGATGGGGGCCACATAGTCCCCCTCCATTGCTTCATTTTAGCCCTGGGAAGGAAGTGATCCCTGGGGCTGGGGGGTCCGCAATGGACGCCCTACATTAAGTCATTGGAGCCCCAGCAGAGCTGGTGGTTACCAGTGACCTGGGGGGCATGTGTTCCCCGCATTCATTTAACTACATTTGTCCTGGGAAGGTGGTGGTACCCAGGACTACAGGAGGCCGCACGGGCCACCCTGCATTCTTTTAACAACATTTGCCCCAGGGAGGTGGCGGTCCCCAGGGCCGCAGGGAGGGGGGTGGCCGCTGCATTCATTTAACAACTTTTGCCCTGGGGAGGTCCCCGGGGCATAGGCATGCCAAACATGCCCATATGCATACATATTATGCAGTGTCCTGGGGAGGTGGTGGTCCCTGAGGCTTTCATAAGCGCTAGGAGAGAGGCCCAGTGCACCTCCTCTATTTCGGTAATGCACCTGGGACCTGGCCCACATCCCTGCCATGCACAGTTATCTGATCAATAATTTTACTGCAGATGATACAGTGACATTACCAATGATCTTATCAAAGATCTTATGAGTGCTGTAATTTGTGCGGTAATTAGCAGTGCATGACGAGGGTGCGAGTTATAGTTACCTTAGGGCATGGGTTATAGTTACTTCTGATAACTTTAATTATAACTGGCGAATTTCTATGGTTTGGTATTTTTTGCAAAATGTGAGCCTAACTATACTGTCCCTATCACCTTTGTTTTTTTTTATGAATCTCTATGGTTTTTTAATTCTATTTCCTAACTATGTAAGTAAGAAATTGAGAGACAGAGAGAGAAATTAAGAGAAAGAAATTGATAGAGAGAGGGAGAGAGGCTTTTAGGCTTTGATGAATTATATAAGTAGAGTGAGATTTTTTAGGACAAATTGAAAAGAAAAGTGTATTTTCAAAAAAAACGAATTAGATCACTTTTCTGTGTGAGCCTTAAACATTTAAAGTTGAAAAGAAATCATAGCAGGGAATTGACCCAGACATACCTGGATTAGAACGCTCAACTGTAAGTGCAGGGGTCTGAGACCGTAACTAGTCGGCCATAGGTGACTCCACATTGCACTTTCTTCAGACGTAACTATGACATTCAGCTCACACACTTTGAGAGGAAAGAGACATAAACATTCAATTACTAGGAAGGTTTAACATACTGAACACTAGTAAGTAAACTGACACACTGCATTGAGATACTCGGCTTTGAACCATCAACCTACTGAGTGATATTCCAAGAGGTTTACCAGTAGGTCAGAACAGACTGTTCTGCTTTGCATCAAAACATAACTCTAACTTTCAAGCAACACACTTGCTAGTCTTACTCCTTCAAGTCTTTGAATGGAAAGACCTTTGCAATTTCAATCTCTCTCTCTCTCTCTCTCTCTCTCCCATCCCACTATGAGACAGAAAAGAGAGAGAGAGAGTGACAGGATCGCGGGTGGAGCCTCAAGGCCCCTGCGGTCCTAGCCAGTTCCCCACATCCTTTGGGAGCTGGCATTGCTCCCCCAAGCAGGGAGCTGCTTTTAATTGCATCTCCCTGCTTGCTGGAGCGATATTTTCATCTGTCACACAAGTATGCATGCAGGGAAGACAGATGAAAACTCTGCTTTCTGACAGCAGCAACCGCTTAACAGCTCCCGCTGTCAGAAATCGGACTTTGTTTGCTTTTGCTTAGTTGGGGCTGTCAGCTCCAACCAAGCAAAAGCAAACAGCTATGTCCTGGGGTGTGCACCCTAGGACATAGCTGGAGCCAGCCCTACGGGGTGGTGGTCCCCAGGGCCATCAGTGGATCCTCGAGGGGGGGCGCGCTGCCCCACTCCCCCGAGTACAGCCCTGGGGAGGTAGTGGTCCCAGGGGTTTGGGGTTCTGAAACAGACCCACTTCCTTTTTTTATTGTAGCCCCGGGGAGTGGCGGTTCCCAGTGCTGCAGGGAGGCCGCCTGTCACACTGTATAAATTGATAGTCCCAGGGAGGTGGTGGTCTCCGCAGGTCCGATACGGACCATCTTCACTTTTTTATCATATTTCGAGGGGGTGGCGGTCGCCGGTCCTGCAGGAAAGCTGTGCACCCCCCACACTGTTTATAATTAGTGCCCCGGGGAAGTGGTGGTCCCTGTGGCTGCGGGGGGCTGAGTGCCCCCCGCATTGAATTACATTTAAGCCCCATTGAGGTGGTGGCCACGGGGCGGCAGGAGGACCAGACAGCTCCCTCGTATTAAATTGCACTTAGGGCCCGGGGAGGTGGCGGTACCCAGAGCTGCAGGGTGGCTGGGCGGCCCTGCTTTAAAATGAATAATGCCCACAGGACTTGGCCTACCCGGGGGCTTGAGAATGACGAAGCGCGGGAGCCCACGCTTTTACTTTTAAAATTTTTTGCCAGATCCATCGCGAATCACGCCAAATTTTTGAAAAAATGTTTTTTTGCTCTGGGGGACTGCCCCTGGGACCCCAGCACCAGAGCTAAAGGATAAGAGTGACTCTATCCAGGCCCCTTCTGTATTTTTTTTTACACTTTTTTGTGGGAGCTCGGACACCTTCAAATGCGCTGTCAATTCATATGATTTATTGGAAAATCAAATCCCCCCTCCTATGCGTTTCGGCCTTAGCCTTTCTCACGGATTTGGGTTGGTTTCAAATAGATATCTTTAAATAAATGCTAACATAGAAAACGGACAAAAGTACATATGTCGATATTATGGCATCTACAATGGCGACCATCTTTAAATATAGTATCTTAAATATGTTGCAGTGTCTATCATGCATCCTTGACTATAGCATCCGACGTAAATGCTACAATCGTTGTGTCGCGATACAAAATAATTATATTGGAGATCGAAAATGGGCCGATGTTTCGTCCACCTACACGCAGTTTCTATTTGTCTAATCCCTTAAATAACGCAATCACAATCAAGCCCTAGTGGGCACTTCATTATAAAGGGAACATACTTGATAAATACATTACAAATAGTAAGAAGATCGTATTTCAAAAATTATACTCTATATGGCCAATAATGCACCTGCAACATCCGATCTAAATATTCCAAACGTTGTCATGAAACACAATGATTATTTTAAAGATTTAAAAAGGCCCATGTTCGTCCACCAACACGCAATTCCTATTTATCTAATCACAATCACAAACAAGCCCAAGTGGGCACATATATAAATATTTTTATTTTTTCAAGCTAAGCGCATTTGACTTGCTTTGGAAGCCGCTCTTAAGAGGACAGGCCTTCGTGTTTTTCACACTCAGGAAGGTGGAAGCTTGTGTGCTGCCACCTAGAGGGCACACGAGGCCTTGCTTCCTAGAAATGTCTTCCACTTAATGACAGAACCCTTCCCATCCGAGGAAGGTAGGGCCCCGAAGGCACGAAAGGGGGCTCCTGACGGTCCACTGCAGTACGACAGGCAATACACACAATCAGGCCTGTGATCCTAGGAGGGTGTAGAGGAGGAGGATGGATAATGACCCCCCCGTACCCCCCACCTCGACCCCTCATGTGTAGGAAATAATTGTCTGTTGGTCTGTGGTGCGTTGACGGATGACGTTTTAAAGGGCACTAAATGAAAACCACTTCTAACAAGTTAATCCTTACACTGTGAGTGTGGTGCATGAAAAATAAATGCATGGCGCCCCATCCTCCAGTTCCACGACTGCAGCCTTCAATGGGGGTCGCTTCCCTCCTGACCTTGAGATAAATAATCATAGCGTACGCTCGTTTTACCTACACAGCAGCAGTCTGAGGTGAGGTGAAGTACTCCCTGTGAAACCAAAACCATAACGTAAACTACACACCACTCTGAGCTGAGTGGCACTGCTCCTTGAGAAACAAAAAAACATAACATAAACTACACACCACTCTGAGGTGAGGGGCACTGCTCCTTGTGAAACAAAAAACATAAAATAAACTACACACCATTCTGAGGTGAGGTGCTCTACTCCTTGTGAAACAAAAACCATAACATAGCCTACACAGCAGCACTCTGAGGTGAGGTGCACTGCTCCTTGGTTTGTGAAACAAAAAACATAACATAAAGTACACACCACTCTGAGGTGAAGTGCTCTGCTCCTTGTGAAACAAAAACCATAACATAAACTACACAGAACACTGAGGTGAGGTGCTCTGCTCCTTGTGAAACAAAAACCATAACATAAACTACACAGAACACTGAGGTGAGGTGCTCTGCTCCTTGTGAAACAAAATACTATAACATAATCTACGCAGCACTCTGAGGCAAGGTGCACTGCTCCTTGGCTTGTGAAACAAAAACCATAACATAAACTACACACCACTCTGAGGTGAGGGGCACTGCTCCTTGTGAAACAAAAGGCATAAAATAAACTACACAGCAGCACTGTGAGCTGAGGTGCTCTGCTCCTTGTGTAACAAAAACCATAACATAATCTACACAACATTCTGAGGTGAGATGCTCTGCTCCTTGTGAGACAAAAAACATTCCATCAACTACAAAGCACTCTGAGGCGAGGTGCACTGCTCCTTTGGTTGTGAAACAAAAACCATAATGTAAACTACACACCACTCTGAGGTGAGGTGCTCTACTCCTTGTGAAACAAAAACCATAACATAAACTACAAAGCATCCTGAGGTGAGGGGCACTGCTCCTTGTGAAACAAAAACCATAACGTAAACTACACACCACGCTGAGGTGAGGTGCTCTACTCCTTGTGAAACAAAAACCATAACATAAACTACAAAGCACTCTGAGGTGAGGGGCACTGCTCCTTGTGAAACAAAAATCATAACATAAACTACACACCACTCTGAGGTGAGGTGCTCTACTGCTCGTGAAACAAAAACCATAACATAAACTACACAGCACACTGAGCTAAGGGGCACCGCTCCTTGTGAAACAAAAACCATAACGTAAACCACACACCACTCTGAGGTGAGGTGCTCTGCTCCTTGTGAAACAAAAACCATAACATAAACTACACAGAACACTGAGGTGAGGTGCTCTGCTCCTTGTGAAACAAAAACCATAACGTAAACTACACACCACTCTGAGGTGAGGTGCTCTACTGCTCCATGTGAAACAAAAACCATAATGTAAACTACACACCACTCTGAGTTGAGGTGCTCTGCTCCTTGTGAAACAAAAACCATAACATAAACTACACAGCGCTCTGAGTTGAGGTGCTCTACTGCTCATGAAACCAAAACCATAAGATAAACTAACAGGGCTCTGAGGTGAGGGGTGCTGTTCCTTGTGAAACAAAAACCATAGTGTAAACTACACACCACTTTGAAGCGAGGTCCACTGCTCCTTATGAAACAAAAACCATAACATAACCTACACATAAGCACTCTGAGGTGAGGTGCACTGCTCCTTGGCTTGTGAAACAAAAACCTTAACATAGAGTACACACCAGTCTGGGGTGAACTGTTCCTTGTGAAACAAAAACCATAACATAAACTACACAATACTCTGAGATGAGGTGCACTGCTCATTGTGAAACAAAAAGCTTAATGGGAACTACACAGCACTCTGCGGCGAGGTGCACAGCTCCTTGTGAAACAAAAAGCATAATGTGAACAACACAGCACTATGCAGCCTGGTGTACAGCTCCTTGTGAAACAAAAAGCAAAACATGAACTACACAGCATTCTGAGATGAGGTGCACTGCTCCTTATGAAACAAAAAGCATAACGTGAAGTACACAGCACTCTGAGGTGAGGTGCAGTGCTCCTTGTGAGGCAAATATGCATAGTACCAAAACCATAACATAAACTTCACAGCACTCTGAGGTGAGTGCAGCTCTCCTTTTGAAACAAAACCCATAACATAAACTACACTGAACTCTGAGGTGAGGTCCACTGCTCCTTGTGAAACAAAAACCATAACATAAACTACACAACACTCTGAGGTGCGGTCCACTGCTCCTTGTGAAACAAAAAGCACAACGTAAACTACACACCACTCTGAGATGAGGTGCACTGCTTCTTGTGAAACAAAAAGCTTAACGTGAACTACACAGCACTCGGTAGCAAGGTGCACAGCTCCTTGTGAAACAAAAAGCATAACATGAACTATACAGCCCTCTGCAGCATGGTGCACAGCTCCTTGTGAAACAAAAAGCATAACATGAACTACACAGCATTCTGAGATGAGGTGCACTGCTCCTTATGAAACACAAATCAAGACGTGAAGTAAACAGCACTCTGAGGTGAGGTGCAGTGCTCCTTGTGAGGCAAATATCCATAGTACCAAAACCATAACAGAAACTTCACAGCACTCTGAGGTGAGTGCAGCTTTCCGTTTGAAACAAAACCTATAACATAAACTATACCGAACTCTGAGGTGAGGTCCACTGCTCCTTGTGAAACAAAAACCATAACATAACCTACACAGCAGCACTCTGAGGTGAGCTGCACTGCTCCTTGTGAAATAAAAACCATGACATAAACTACACAGCACTCTGAGGTGAGGTCCACTGCTCCTTGTGAAACAAAAAGCATAACATAAACTACACACCACTCTGAGATGAGGTGCACTGCTCCTTGTGAAACAAAAAGCTTAACGTGAACTACACAGCACTCTGCGGTGAGGTGCACAGCTCCTTGTGAAACAAAAAGGAAACGTGAACTACACAGCACTCTGCAGCATGGTGCACAGCTCCTTGTGAAACAAAATGCATAACGGGAACTACACAGCATTCTGAGATGAGGTGCACAGCTCCTTGTGAAACAAAAAGCATAATGTGAACAACACAGCACTATGCAGCCTGGTGTACAGCTCCTTGTGAAACAAAAAGCATAACATGAACTACACAGCATTCTGAGATGAGGTGCACTGCTCCTTATGAATCAAAAAGCATAATGTGAAGTACACAGCACTCTGAGGTGAGGTGCAGTGCTCCTTGTGAGGCAAATATGCATAGTACCAAAACCATAACACAAACTTCACAGCACTCTGAGGTGAGTGCAGCTCTCTTTTTGAAACAAAACCCATGACATAAACTACACTGAACTCTAGGGGTGAGGGCCACTGCTCCTTGTGAAACAAAAAACATAACATAAACTACACACCACTCTGAGATGAGGTGCACTGCTCCTTGTGAAACAAAAACCCTAACATAACCTACACAGCAGCACTCTGAGGTGAGGTGCACTGCTCCTTGGCTTGTGAAACAAAAAACATAACATAAACCTCACAACACTCTGAGGTGAGGTCCACTGCTCCTTGGCTTGTGAAACAAAAAACATAACATAAACCTCACAACACTCTGAGGTGAGGTCCACTGCTCCTTGTGAAACAAAAAGCATAACGTAAACTACACACCACTCTGAGATGAGGTGCACTGCTCCTTGTGAAACAAAAAACATAACATAAACTACACAGCAGCACTCTGAGGTGAGGTGCACTGCTCCTTGTGAAACAAAAACCATAACATAAACTACACACCACTCTGAGGCGAGGTCCACTGCTCCTTGTGAAACAAAAAACATAACATAAACTACACAACACTCCGAGGTGAGGTGCACTGCTCCTTGGCTTGTGAAACAAAAAACATAACATAAACCTCACAACACTCTGAGGTGAGGTCCACTGCTCCTTGTGAAACAAAAAGCGTTACGTAAACTACACACCACTCTGAGGTGAGGGGCACTGCTCCTTGTGAAATAAAAACCATAACATAAACTACACAGCAGCACTCTGAGGTGAGGTGCACTGCTCCTTGTGAAACAAAAACCATAACATAAACTACACACCACTCTGAGGCGAGGTCCACTGCTCCTTGTGAAACAAAAAACATAACATAAACTACACAACACTCCGAGGTGAGGTGCACTGCTCCTTGGCTTGTGAAACAAAAAACATAACATAAACCTCACAACACTCTGAGGTGAGGTCCACTGCTCCTTGTGAAACAAAAACCATAACATAACCTACACAGCAGCACTCTGAGGTGAGGTGCACTGCTCCTTGGCCTGTGAAACAAAAAACATAACATAAAGTACACACCACAATGAGGTGAGGTCCACTGCTCCTTGTGAAACTAAACCATAAAATAAACTTCACAGCACTCTGAGGCGAGTGCAGTTCTCCTTTTGAAACAAAACCCATAACATAAACTACACCGAACTCTGAGGTGAGGTGCACAGCTCCTTGTGAGAGAACCAGGCACAATGCAAAAAGCATAACGTGAACTACACCGCACTCTGAGTGGAGGTGCACAGCTCCTTGTGAGACAGCCATGCGCAGTGCACAAACCATAACCTAAAGTCCACAGCACTCTGCGGTGCGCATGCACACCCCGTATGACCAGGGGCAACACAAAACAGCACCTTTACAATACAGCTCTCAGTGGTGGCTGCAGGAAATGTCAGTGGAGAGGGCAACCTGGCTCCGGACTGCAGCGTTCCTCTCACTTACATTGTGTGTGAGGGTGGGGGCTGTGCCGCTGAAGGGAAGCCCCCAGGCGCAGCGCAGACCCCTTACCTTCACAGGACTCAGGCCCCGGGTAGGGGATGCGCGGATTTCAGGGGCACTGCACAGCGTGGGGTAGAGTAACGAGGCGCAGAGCCCTAACTTTTACCTGCTAGGAGCTTCGAGGAGGCCCTCTTCCACCATGGGGCAGGTCCTGGCAGCAATGTGGAGCCCTCGCCTGCAAGTACACAGGTCTTGGAGTGTGGGTGCGCACAGGGGGAGAGGGGGTACAACTGTCTGAGTACGGAGCAGAGCCCTTACCTATAACTACGCACCTGCGGAGTACTGCCTTAGTATAACTACAAAGGGCTTAGAGTGTGGATGCTCTCCTTGGGGGGGGGGTACTGTTTGGGTACGGCACAGAGACCTTACCTCCTTACCTATAACTACAACAGGCTTAGAGTGTGGATGCACACCTTGAGGGTGGGGGGTGGGGAGGGTTATGTGTGGGGCGGTACAGAGCCCTTACCTATAACCTCAACGGGCTTAGAGTGTGGATAAACACCTTGGGGGACACTGTCTGGGTACGGTACACAGCCCTTACCCATAACGACAGAGTGCTTGAATTGTGAATGCACCACAACGGCCTTGGATAAACAGCTTGGGGGTGCCGGTAGGCCCGTACCAATCACTGCCGGGGAGAGGGGGGTGGAGAAGAGAACGCACGACCATGGAGGGGTTAGACCGCAAAAGGACCATTACAGGCCCCTGGCTGTCACTAGCAGGTGCAGTGCACACCCCTCGGTCGGGGAGGGCTGGGGGGGACAGAGAGCACAGTACAGAAGAGGTTTGGGGCGCAGACTGCCAGACACCCCACAGCTCCCCTCTCCAAGCACCGGCCCTCCATTCCTCCCGAGGCTGCCAGGGATGAAAGGCGGAGCCAGGGGTCATACGCAGCTTTGCTCGGTTAAAATTCCGGCTGAGGGTTGAAATATTTTAATGTTCTCGGCGGCCTGAACGGAAAAGTGGCCGGGCCTGGGCAACACATCCATAAATATGTTTATGTTGTGTCCGTGTAATTGTTTCTTAAGTGTGATTTGTGTTGAAAATTTTGATAATTACAGTGGCTACGTTTGCAAGTTATGCTTTGCATGTTATAAACCGTGCAATAAAATGTGGAATAATAGATCAAATTAACAGCAATAATGCTGTAGAGCAGCTGACGGCGCGCGACGTGACGCGGGCGCGAGGAGCTGCTGGCCGCCGCTGCCGCGGTCCTTCCTCTAAGGATGACGACTGAAAGGAGTGGGTATCAGAGGAGGAGGGAGAAGGGACAGAGGAGGAGGCTAAAGCGACAGAGCAGGAGTGTAAAGGGACAGAGAATTAGGGTGAAGGAACAGAGGAGGCGGCTAAAGGGACAGAGCAGGAGTGTAAGGGGAGAGAGGAGGAGAGTAAAGAGACAAGAGAAGGGTAAAGAGACAGGAGGAGAGGAAAGAGACAGAGGAGGGTATAGAGACAGAGGAGGAGGGTAAAGAGATGTAGGAGGGGTAAAGAGACAGGAGAAGGGTAAAGGGACAGAGGAGGAGAGTAAAGAGAAAGAGGAGGGTAAAGAGATGTAGGAGGGGTAAAGAGACAGGAGAAGGGTAAAGGGGCAGAGGAGGAGGGTAAAGAGATGTAGGAGGGGTAAAGAGACAGGAGAAGGGTAAAGGGACAGAGGAGGAGAGTAAAGAGAAAGAGGAGGGTAAAGAGATGTAGGAGGGGTAAAGAGACAGGAGAAGGGTAAAGGGGCAGAGGAGGAGGGTAAAGCGACAGGAAGAGCGTAAAGAGATGGAGGAGAAAGTAAAGGGACAGAGGAGAAGGGGAAGAGATGGTGGAGTGTAAAGAGACAGGAGGAGGGTAAAGAGATGGAGGAGAGGGTAAAGAGATGGAGGAGAGGGTAAAGGGACAGAGGAGAAGGGTAAAGAGATGGAGGGGTAAAGAGACAGGAGGAGGGCAAATAGGTGGAGGAGGGGGTAAAGGGACAGAGGAGAAGGGGAAAGAGATGGAGGGGGTAAAGAGACAGGAGAAGGGTAAAGAGATGGAGGAGAAGGGGAAAGAGATTGAGGGGGGTAAAGATACAGGAGGAGGGTAAAGAGGTGGAGGAGGGGTAAAGGGACAGATGAGAAGGGGAAAGAGATGGAGGGGGTAAAGAGACAGGAGGAGGGGAAAGAGATGGAGGAGGGGGTAAAGGGACAGAGGAGAAGGGTAAAGAAATGGAAGAGGGGTAAAGGGACAGGAGGAGGGTAAAGAGATGGAGGAGGGGGTAAAGGGACAGAGAAGAAGGGGAAGAGGTGGAGGGGGTACAGAAACAGGAGGAGGGTAAAGAGGTGGAGGAGGGGTAAAGGGACAGAGGAGAAGGGGAAAGAGTTGGAAGGGGTAAAGAGACAAGAGGAGGGGAAAGGGACGGAGGAGGGGGTAAAGGGACAGAGGAGAAGGGGAAGAGATGGAGGGGGTAAAGAGACAGGAGGAGGGTAAAGAGATGGAGGAGGGGGTAAAGGGACAGAGGAGAAGGGAAAAGAGATGGAGGGGGTAAAGAGACAGGAGTAGGGTAAAGAGGTGGAGGAGGGAGTAAAGGGACAGAGGAGAAGGGGAAGAGATGGAGGAGGGTTGTAAAGGGGCAGGTTAGAAGGTTAAAGGGACAGAGGAGGAGAGCAAACAGGATAAGAGTAAAGGAAAGAAGAGGGGGCACTGGGAGAAGGCAAAGGAACAAAAGAGGAGCAGAAGGAGGAGGAGGAGGTGAATTGACAGAGGAGGAGGGTAAAAGGACAAAGGAGGTGGGGAAAGAGATGGAGGGGAGGGTAAAGAGACAGAAAGAAGGTGAAGGGACAGAGGAGGAGGGTAAAGGGACAGGAGGAGGGTGAAGGGACAGTGGAGGAGGGTAAAGGGACAGGAGGAGGGTGAAGGGACAGTGGAGGAGGGTAAAGGGACAGAAGAAGAGGGTGAAGGGACAGTGGAGGAGGGTAAAGGGACAGGAGGAAGGTGAAGGGACAGAAGAGGAGGATGAAGGGACAGTGGAGGAGGGTAAAGGGACAGGAGGAGGGTGAAGGGACAGAAGAGGAGGGTGAAGGGACAGTGGAGGAGGGTAAAGAGGCAGAGGAGGAGGGTAAAGGTACAGAGGAGGAGGGTAAAGGGACAGGAGGAGGGTGAAGGGACAGAGGAGGAGGGTAAAGAGAAAAGAGGAGGGTGAAGGGACAGTGGAGGAGGGTAAAGGGACAGGAGGAGGGTGAAGGGACAGAAGAGGAGGGGGAAGGGACAGTGGAGGAGGGTAAAGGGACAGGAGGAGGGTGAAGGAACAGAAGAGGAGGGAGAAGGGACAGTGGAGGAGGGTAAAGGGACAGGAGGAGGGTGAAGGGACAGAAGAGTAGGGCGAAGGGACAGTGGAGGAGGGTAAAGAGACAGAGGAGGAGGGTAAAGGTACAGAGGAGGAGGGTAAAGGGACAGGAGGAAGGTGAAAGGACAGA